>NW_027266662.1:0-68917 GCF_046630445.1 Rutidosis leptorrhynchoides
TGGTGGTGGGGTTATGACCTTCACTCATATGAACATCAATATCGACGGGCGGGGATGGCGGTGTAGCGGTCACAATGACTGCAACGTTTGCAGCATGGCTGGGCCGCAGTGTTGGTGGAGGGGATGCTGGGTTGAGTGGAACGTGGTAGGGGGAAGACGGAGGAAGTGTGTTTTTCTCATTTATTATATGTGTCCTACCACATGATATAATTCTAATATGAGGCCTTTATAAAATTAGGGAATCTCATCTAGATCCAAATCCATCTCCGGAACTGATCCCGTGGAATTCACGTGAAACCCACATGATCATTGATTATGATAGATCCAATCAAGTAAATGTAGATTTGGCAAAAAAATTTCCTCAAGTTCCAACTTTTTTCCTAATATAATAAGTAAAGACAATTGCTGCCACCCTACCAACATCATAGTGAACATTTCTAGCAACTCTATTCCCATTTTACAAAGAAAATTTTGCCTTCTTTCTCAAACCTTTGTGCCTCCTCTCCTATATGACACAACAAACTCCTCACCTCCAAACCCATTATCACCTACGAATCACACATGGATTCAACTCCTAATCGCTGACCAACAAACGAGTCTAGCCTCGCCTCATGTCCCAATGTCGATCCAACTACAAGCTCCTACAATTGCTGATGACTCGTTGCTTGCTCCCTACACAACAACCATCTCTCCAGTTCGCAACACTGACACCACCAACGATCATCTTTAGCCTGAATCACAACCTCAGCCACCACTCAACGTACCTACAACTGACCCTTTAACAAAAACCCAAACCAAATCAACCAAAAATGACACTCCACTATCTACTATAAACCCCACCCCCATTGGATCAACCTCCTTCATCCTATGATACTCCACCACAAATGACCTTACCAACACCTCCACCAATCGCAACCCGCAACCATCCAAAAATTACACGATCCAGGAATAACATATTCAAACCTAAACAAACTCATCACACCACTAAACACCCTCTACCTGACACCATCAAACCAACATGCGTTACTCAAGCCTTGCGGGATGCCAAATGGCGACATGCCATGTTTGAGGAGTTTAATGTATTGCTATGCAATGGAACATGAGAACTCACCCCTAACAGAAATTCCAATACTGTTATTGGTTGTAGGTGGATCTTTCGGATTAAACACCGATCCGATTGCAGTATTGAGTGCTACAAAGCGCGTATAGTTGTCAAAGGCTTCCACCAACATCGCAAGATTGACTACAAGTATACCTTTAGTCCTATTGTCAAATCAACCACCATTCGTGTTGTGCTTTCTATTGCATTGAACCAAGGATGGCCACTTCAGCAACTTGATGTCAACAATGGGTTCCTACAAGGGGATCTCACAGATGAAGTATACATGACTCAACCTCCAGGGTTTATTGATCCGACTCGACATGTATGCAAATTGAGAAAAGTTATTTACGGATTAAAACAAGTGCCAAGGGCATGGTACACTGCATTGAGTAAATTCCTACACACTCATGGTTTTCGCAGCTCCCGCTCTAATCCATCCTTATTCATTTACACCATAGGTCCAATTACAACATTATTCTTTGTCTGTATTGATGATCTTGTCATCATAGGTAATGACACCTCTTTCATCACCAAATTCACTGAAGCACTATCTACACATTTATCTGTCAAAGATTTGGGAACACTTCATCACTTCCTTGGCATCAAAGTGATCCCGACCAAGACAGGTATATTTCTCTCTCAACATAAGTATATCCCTAAACTTTTACAAAAACATAAAATGGATGAAGCCAAGGAGGTAGGCACTCCATTAGCTGAGGGACTCAACTTATCTGCCAACGATCCAGTTGAAGCAACCAACGCAAGTGAGTATCGAAGTCTTATTGAGGCTCTTCAATATCTCACTATCAGAAGACCCGGCATTGCATTCTCCATCAACAAAATCACACATTAGGCTGTTGCTAAGCAACTTCTCCAGTACTTAAAAGGAAGCATATTTCATGGGTTACATCTAACCTACTCCACAACATCTATTATTCACAGGGTTCTCCTATGTTGATTAGGCAGGCAATACCGATGACCGATCATCCACCTATGCATTTGTCATATATCTCGGACCTAATCTGGTGTCTTGGAGTGCCCGAAAACAATGCACAATTGCTCGATCTTTGACCGAAGCTGAGTACCATGTCGTTGCCACAGCCACAACAGAACTACAATGCGTCCAGAACCTACTGTCCGAACTTGGCATCAAACTAATCACCACTCCGACTCTGTACTGCGACAACATCGACGCCACATATGTATGTGCAAATCCGATATTTTGCTCCCGAATGAAACACATTGCCATAGATTACCATTTCGTTCATGATCTAGTTGCAAACGGAGTTCTCTATGTCTCCCAAATCTCAACCACGGATCAACTCGCAGATGCCCTCACAAAACTATTATCCAAACCTTGGTTAAGTTATTTACGACCCAAGATTGGCGTCTTCGATGGAAGCGCCATCTTGCGGGGGCGTGTTAAGGATAATGACACAAATCAGAGAATCAAGATCAAACCAAATCAGTCAAGTGCTCAAATCAAGGATCTCACATAACAAGCAAGTGCTAAGATCAAGGTATTGTAAATTCAATTTGATTGATTCTAACGGCTTGTAATCTCTTGTATAAATACATGTACATAGCTCATGGAAATGTATCAATTGCAAAAAAATCTTTTTTCATAATTCTCTCGATTCTCCTAAAACTTTATATGCTTTAGGGATTATTATTATTATTATTATTATTATTATTATTATTATTATTATTATTATTATTATTATTATTATTATTATTATTATACCGTACTTACTTGGTGCAATCCCCCGTAACACAAGCTACCACGCGTCCCTATTTAGTCCCAGGCTAACATCAATTACATCTTTTCTTTGTTTTTCTTTCCTCACTTTTCGCCTTTTTTCCCCCTTCTGTTCTGAAGCTAACACTTTGAAACTCCACTTGTGGGAGGATACACGGCATCTTTATGTGAAAACGAACAACTAGAGCTTCTGATTTCAAGAGGAGAAAAGCCCTAATAATGGTATAAATTTTGAGAATTTATTTCTTTTAACATCTTGTGAATTGCTAAAGTAACAATGGCTCTTAAGCACTAGAGCGACACGAAGGCCAAAGACCATTGCTTGGTGAACTTGCGCAAAAGGATGGCCTTCAAGATTGATGGAGCTTAGCTGGATTACTAGAATACAAGAAACTCAACTCACCTTCAACGATCACACGTTGGGGCTTATTTTTATTTTTCTTTTGCCAAATCCTTTTACAGAATTCAGACTTGCATGTCTTAGTTGAGTTTGGATTTGGGTAACAAACGTTCCCTTTAGGTATTATCCCGTAAATGGTTCACAAGATATGCAACTGTTTATCTAATAAAAGAGATTAAAGAAAAAGAAACAGAGAAAAAATAAAGAAAAAAGAATGTAAAACAGTAAAACAGACAAACAGAGATTTTTAGAATAAACATAAGTGTAGCTATTGGACATGTGACAGATCTCACTTGCACTGCTTGTGCAATTTGAGATTAGGTCGGCAGAGTATGGCATAATAATCCATGGTAACAGTTTAATTGAGATTTGACCGTAGAAGTAATAGTTTGTCCTGGGTATGAAAATACATTTTCTCCTCTATCTTGCATATTTATAGTAATTGAAATTAAGCATATACATAATTAAATGTCATAGTTTGGATAATAAGCTACAAAAAAGGAATGGATACATACCTGAAAGCCTGGGGACAGTGGGGTCTGGATGGGCACGAGGCATGAGGAATCTCTGCCCAGGATAGCATTAACACTGCCGCGTCTACGCTTTTAAGAAAAAAATATTTTTTATTTCTTTTATTTTATTTGTAATAATTTCTGTAGTAGTAATAATAATAAGGATAATCACTTCTCCTTACAAGTCTTGCTTTCAAAGAAAATGAAAGTTTGAAAAGTCCTTTAGGTAAACAACGTGGTACAATTGTCTTCTATATATTTCATCTTCGCATTATTCCACGTCGACCAATTTGTGAAGGTTGGAGGTTGTTCGGCTCTATAAAACCGGCCCATGAGCCCGCCCATTTTTGTATGAAATCCAATCTTGAAACCATTCATTATTATTAGCATAAGAAAAATATTTGATGGCCATATAAAAGAAATTAATTCCATGGTGGTGCCCCCACACAAGGCATGGGGAGGCAGCGAGGCAAATTTTCATTTCAAGTTGGTTAAAATTAGGTTTAGAGACATAATTAATATGTAAATGAAAATTATTGTGTTTTCTTGGATCTCTAGGTAGAGTATATATCCTTCAATCGAGTTTTTAATTGGCATGTTATATATTAACTAGATACAAATTTGAGCGCTATCTATGTTCATACGTAAGTGGTTAAAAGGTTTGACTGAGTTTTCATACCATATATAGGAGGTGAATGCTTCTTCGTTCTTTTTTCTTTATTACAAACTTCCTTCATTATAATCAAGGAAAGATGTTGGGAGAAGTAATAGAAGACGCTAGTAATATGTACTTGAATTGAGTTCAATTGATTACTTATTTGGTTTTGTAATGATGCGCCTCAAATTTTAGATAAAGACACATAAGGATTGTTACATGATACATAATGTGTAGCCTTTCAAAAACAATTTTTATCACTGCTAAAATAGGTAATTGTACTTTCAAAGATGGACCAATCATCCAAATAGATGATAATGGATGTGGATTATGTAATAATAAATTAAATGGGTAATCCATTTGAAGTTAACTTATTTTATGAAATATGTGGATCATATAAGGATTACATGCTTGAATTATTAATCTAGTGAAATATAAGCTTTAGCAGCGATTATTGGAGCCTTCTTCTTTTGGTTGTTGGTACTTTAGTCATTGACAAGTGGCAGAGGAGGAAAATCAAAAAGAAAAACATTAGCCTAAATAAAGGAGAGCTCTTGAAACACCAAATTGTTCAAATCTTTAAGGAGGCTGAGCTGGCAAAATTAACCAACAATTATGATGATAGCAATAAGCTTGGTGAGGGAAATTTCGATTTATTCTATAGAGGCAAAATAGCGGGGGACACAGTAGTTGCAGTCAAGAAGCCTAATGATGTGCACAAGTCTCTAATCAAGGGGGATTTCCAACATGAACTTCAAATTGTGATGCATATAAACCACAAAAATATGGTGAAGCTCCATGACATATGTTTGGAGACTAGAATACCCTTGCTAGTTTATGAATACATTTCGAATGGTAATCTATTCCAACACATCCATCAGAACGCGTCGGCCATCTTAAGACCATGGAAAAACCAACTCAGAATAACCGCTGAAGCTACTCTTGCACTAGGGTATATGCATTCCTATGCAGAACGCACAATCATTCATAGCGACATCAAGTCAATAACATACTTCTAGACCAAAATTACTCTGTAAAAGTATCTGATTTTGGAACTTCGATAATTATATCACCATAACGTAGTCGTGTCGTAGCTAATGAACTACAAGGGACTTTGGGCTACATCGATCCAGAATATTTAACCACCAGTATACTAACGGTTAAAAGTGATGTATGTAGCTTTGGAGTTGTCCTCGTGGAGTTGCTCACTGAAAAGAAGCCTACAAATTTTATTACTAAGTCCGAAGAGTCAATCAATATTATTCATTATTTCATCTCTTCCATGAAGGATAAGACACTATCTAATGTCATAAGCTTCAAGGCCGCTAGTGAAGGTGAAATGAAGAGAGTAGGAATGGTTGCTGAGATCGCAGTGAAGTGCTTTGACCCAAGTGGCGGGACGAGGCTGGCAATGAGGGAAGTGGCTGAGCAACTTGCCAAGATTAACTGCGAGCTTTATAGCTCAATAGTTGAAGAAAACAATGAAGAGACCGAAAGCATGGTGGATAAAGAAAATCTCTACTCCCATGTGACTTCAGCTACTTCCAGGATGAGCCAACATGGGACGACGGGCTCTCTTTTCTATTCAGCGGGTTCTAGCATATGATCCTTTGTTACTATAATGACATGTCTATTAATTGTCCATAAGGACTTCTAGGATATATATATATTGCCATTTGTTTTGGGCTTATAGTTGTGCAAGTTTAATTGTCACAATCTAATACTATAGTGCACTGAGGTAGACTAATAGAAGGTCGAAATATGGTCATTGTGACATTATCGTTCTCTCTATTTCCCTTTATCCATTCTTTGTAGTCTTCTTTTCCTTGCATATAATAATAGGCCAGAAATATAATCTACTCACTCCTTTTTATCTTTCTTTTTTCTTATTATAATCCCAGTTCACTTTTACGACAAGTAAGAATCTTCATTCACTTTCAGTATTTACTTTTACCTAATTATATTGCAATTAATCTTAATATAATTTTCATTTCCATGTAAAGGTAATAGAATTGTTGGCCAAAAGGATTATAATAAGCCAGAAAAAGTGTCTATTTTCACTCTTTCTTCCTTTTTCGTAATATGATCTTAATTAGATATGATGACAAAACAAAAATAAAATCTCAATTTGCTTTAATTCTCTTCATTTTATAGGTCATTTAATCAGTTTAGATGTTAAACCGGATTCAAAACTCAGAAAATACCACATCTTCCAACCTTGATATGATTACTTTCAAATCTGACGAAGGGATGAAAAACATTACATTAGTCAATTCATCAAGAACAAAAAGTTCTTATCCAAACCTATAGGAGAGGATCACGAGATCAATAAAGAAGTATCAAGAATTTACTTGATAATAACTTTATTTCAGAACAAACTCGTTTTATTTTTAGGATGAAAGAACTTGAATTGTTTTGTAAGTTCAGTACAAATGAACCATGATGAAAAACACTAGCTTGTAAGGAATATATAACCTATATTAAAGGCAATAAAAAAGTTTTTTGTTCTGAATAGGTGATAGAAATAACTAGTACTTTTTCTCACTATCTATCAAAACTTTACAAATTAATGGCTTAGACTAAATTAATATTTTAGTCATTGACCGGATCCTATATAATATCTCAAACGACAATGCAAATAAGTAGTCTCAAACTATATTTTAATTGATTTGCAGGCATAACCAAAAAAAATTTCTCTTATCAAAATATTGAAAACAAAAGTATTTCTTGTAGTTTACCTTTGAGTAATGTATCTTTGCTCTATTTCAAAGGCTTCCTTACAAACCAAGTCACCACAATGCCTTGTATTATATTGAAACTGAAGTGAGAATAATGCCCTTGATAGACAATAGAAATCACCTTCCACATGAGGCAAACTCCTAACATTTTGCTCCTTCTAGGATTCAAACATTATTTAATTTTTCATATTGTTTAAGGTTTTGATGGCCGCATCTAATATCATACGCGGTGCTACGATAGCAATTGATTGCAACTTAGTGCCATATTGGCAGCACTTCTGTAAATTTTTAAAATAGATGGACTGATACAAATAAAAAAAGCATATACTTAAAGGACCTAATAAAAAAATCACAGGCTTGATTGGATGTTGTGTAAAAGTTATGATCCAATAGCTACACTATCATGCCAAAGATTAATCTGAGGAGAAAACACATGCTGGAGACTTGGTAGCTACATTCATCTGTTGGCACAAAAAAAAGAACATCAATTAATGACCGATTTCTATGTAAGTCGAGCATATTTGATGATGATAATTACCTTTATCATATTTGTTCCCAATTATAACTCTTACAACATATGGACAGTTTTTTTTTTCACTTGCCCATAACCAGCACAAAATTCAGAGTCACCTGCTTTTTACATTTGCTTGGAACTACAATTAGAAATATACTCTGGGATGCTAATCTTATTTAAACAAATATCGCAATATATTATTAGAAATTCTTGAGATTATTGCAACTTTTTTTAATGATTTTGACACATCTTTACACAACAATAAATATGGCTATGAGTACATGTTGAGTCTACATGAAGAGTATTCCGATATCTTCTAATATTCATAGAAGAGGGCTACTTTGTTGAACACACCTGAATGTCATTATATTTGTAATTCGAGATGTACGAAGTGACTTCTTTAGAAAATAAAAATTTTCAAAGTGAAATGATAATTTTCAACATTTTCAATTTTATAAGATTCAAAAAACTTAAAACCTATTGAAGCAGCATAATTAATTTAATAGACAATGTTATGTGATAAGAGCTCATTGAAATATAAAACAGGGAGACGTATCCATGGTTTTGTGAAAATCATCATTATATTTTTCTGGTGCCGCTGTCCTCATACTTGATCATCTTGCTGTGATACACGCCTTCATCATTGGGAAATCTCCCAAACGACGTCCTCATTTCGCGTAATCCACATTTCATTATTGAGAAAGGTCATTCTCGATCACAATGAGCCCCACAACGTCTCCTTTGCACGCCTTTCCTTTCTTCTTTTTGCGGCATGTTCGTCTTGTTCTCCCGAAGACTTTGAGACGACTTGAAGTGTTCATGCATCGAGAGAGTGTTGCGAGTCTCGTGCCACTGGACCCGGTGGTTTTAGTGGGGATCCAAGTTGCAATTGCATGAATTGGATGCACAAGATCACGATGAATTTCAATTGTTAGATAAGGTAAGTCTTACATAGGGCCCCCGTAAATCAACGTTGGTGATCGACTAGGCTCGCTCACATGCGAAGCATGTTCTTATTATTATTTTTTTCTTTCTTCCTTGGGTCCAGGGGTGGGCCAACTGTGTCTGAAGCCAGCATAAAAAGGTTAAGGTCTCCCCATAAATTGATCATTGGTACTTTTCTACACTTAATTTTTTTGTGTGACAGGTGTTACTTTACTTTAGTCAAAAGAGGGGGCATGATGGACTTCGCATCTAATATAAGAAAAAGACGATTCGAAAGGCCTCTATGATCAAAACCATTTGGTCATTTTATTTCGCAATCTTAAATTATTGTCTAAATGATTAAACATTTAATATATATGCAGTAATCATTAGCGTTTATCAATTGATCTACCTTGGTCTTTTAATTCTATTTACCATAAATCAATATAATAGTTTGTACACAAAGATCTAAATATGATGTCGAGTTTGCATATATGGTCAATCCATTGAAATTGATTTATTTCACGGATAGAGGATTGAAGGAAGAAAAAAAATGTCTATGTTAACGATTTTGATCATTTTAAACTCAATTTCGAAATTCCTATAATAGATTGCAACATGATAATGTGAATCAGGATCCTAATAAAAGAAAACCTCTACAGTCGGATTGAGCAATTATTGAAGCTCGAACCATAGAGATATGAGTCGGCCATGTAACTCACTTTGCTTTCCAGGTCAAGACCAGTGTCATGGTTGCCCGGACGATCTTGTCAAGGATTCCTTAGTAACGAGGGACGAGGGGAGACAATGGATGTCTTGGGCCCACCATTTGGAATACGGCACTGCTTTTGTCAATTGAATCTGCTGGTGGACAAGGAATGGCACTGAACATATCTTCGTTTCAAGCTAAAGGAGCAGAGGAAGTTGCTCTTCTTTAGAGAGTTAAAATCAAAAGCAATAATGATAGAAATTCTACTTTGATTTTTGTAATGTTATTTGGTTGGAATCAGGTGTGGCTGGTAAACGATGAAAACAAAAATCAATGGGTCCAACTCTTTTTAGTTTTTCTTCGAGTACTACTGCAAAGTATGCCACATAGCTACCACTGCAAATTTCGCAAATTCCACGAGTTTTCTTGAAGTACTGGACCATGCTGAAGCCCGACAAGAGATGTAAGACGCTCATGGCACCTGGGCAACTCTCCCGTTTTCTAAATTTTTCAAAAATATTTATTATTTCGTATTGTTTAAGTTTTTTGATGATAACATCTAACACCACATGTGATGCTAGAATGGCAATAAACTACAAATTAATGCCATGTTATGAGCACTTTCGTCAATTTTTCAAATAGATGGCCAAATACAAGTAGAAAAACACATATACTTAAAGGATCCAGTCAAAAATAAAAACATCACGAGCTTGATTGAACATTGTTTAAAAAGTTCTAATGAGGATAAAGCATGTACTAGAGACTCTGGTAGCTATATTCATCTGTTGACACATGAAAAAAAAAACATGTTAGTTAATGGCTGATTTTCATGTAAATTGAGCATGTTTTATGATGAAAATTATTATTATCCTATGCGTTGCCAATTTTTACTCTTACAACAAGTCGGCTAGTTTTTGCATTTGCCTTTGATTGATAGTCGAGATCAGCATATCCAACGCACAATTCCAAGTCAATTGCTTTTATATTTGTTTGGAGCTACAATTGCAAATGTACTTTCGGATGCTAATCTTATTTAATTAAATATTGCAGGACACTATTAGAGAATTCTTGAGAATATTGCAACGTCATCGTCGTCATTGTTGTTATTATTATTATTTATGTTTTTAATACATCTTTAGATCATCATAAACATTGTTATAGATATATTACTAGACTACATATAGAGTATGCGAAAATTGTTACTATACAAATAGGAGGACTGCTTTTTTTTAACACTAGAATGTCATTATCTTTGTAATTTGAGATATGAAGAATGACTTCTTTAGAAACTAATAGTTCCCTTAATGAAAAAAGTAATTCTCCACAGAGATAATGATTGATACTTTACATCTTATACCATATGAATTCAACATTTTCAGTTTTTCGATATTCAAATGACTTAAAACATTTAAAAGTAGTATATAATTAAATTAAATGGTGATGTCACGTGACAAGACCTCATTGAAATAAAAATACAAGGAATATGAATCTGTGGAAATGCGAAAAACCTCATTTTCTTTTGGATGCCGCTGTTGTTATATAATTCATCATTATTTTCTCGGTCAAGTTTAAGAAGACGAGAAACATACTCTGTGGAGCCCCTGTACTCCTCTCCCGGTCGGCCATGGCGATGGAGAATGGTCGAGTGACGACCATCTCGCGTGGCAGACATATCGTCATCGAAGGTCATCATCTGCATGGATCAGGTTGAACCGCACCACCTCTTTTCTGGACGCTCTTTCTTTGGCATTTGTCGTGTTCTTCGAAAGACTTCGAGACGACTTGCTGTTCTTCTTGTCCCGAGAAAGATTCTCGTGTCGCCGTCACCTTGTAGTCATCAGGCGTTGGACCCACTGATTTTAGTGCGGATCACAAGATCTCAGTAAAGTTCAATTCTTAGATGAGGTCAGTATATAAGAGAATCACAGAAATCAACGTCCACGATCGACTAGGCTCATTTACGTACGAAAATTGTTATTATTTTTTTAAGTCCTAGGCCAGGTCTGCCAGGTCCAAACCCAACATAAAGAGGCCCCCTGGGGGCCCGGCCGGGGCCACCCACAAAAAAAAAAAAAAAAAAAAAAAAATCCAAGGTACTTTTCTGTATTTAATTTTTGTGTCTTTGGTTTGGTAAAGAGAGAGGGGGCAATGGACTCCAAAGGACTTCATGATAAATATATATATATATATGGCGGTAACTTTTAGTCAAATTTTTTGTTTTGCAATATTGAATTATTAATTGAGTGATCAAGTGTTTAATTTGTATGTAAATGAATTTTGTCACAACATCTGGCATTTAGAATCAATCTCACCAGCCACATTATGACGGAGTTTTACTAGATGTATGTGAATAGGCGAATTGCATGCGTTCGCACATTCTTTTAAGTTGAACAGTTCAGATACTTTGAACTGAAAAAAGAAAAAAAAGTTATTAACTTATTTTGGACTTGGTGTCAAGATTTTTTAGGTTGTGATATTACCCTTTTCAAATAAGATGATTTTAATAAAATTAAAATACGATCTTTATTGTATTCACCGCCTAAATAGGACCTTCTTCTCTTGGTGATCTTAATTACTATACATAGTACCACTAGTAGTTTAGAAAATTTAGATTGCGCCATGGTTCTCTGCCTAAATAGGACCTTCTCCTATTGGTGATCTTATTCACTTCCTATTATTATTAGTTTTTTCCCTGGGTCCAGGGGTGGGCCAACTGTGTCCAAAGCCAGCATGGAAAGGTTAAGGTTTTCCCATAAATTAATCCAAGGTACTTTTCTACACTTAATTTTTGTGGTGTGACAAGTTTTACTTTACTTTAGTCACAAGAGAGGAGCATGATGGAATTCGCATCTAATATAAGAAAAGACAGTTTGGAAGGCCTCTATGATCACAACCATTTGGTGATAATTTCTAGTCAAATCATTTTGTTTTGTGATCTTGAATTATTGGCCGAATGTTTAAATGTTCCTAGGTACTTTTCTACACTTAATTTTTGTTGTGTGACAGGTGTTGCTTTACTTTAGTCAAAAGAGACTTTAGTCAAAAGAGAGGAGCACGATGGAATTCGCATTTAATATAAGAAAAGACGGTTTGAAAGGCCTCTATGATCAAAACCATTTGGTGATAACTTCCAGTCGAATCATTTTGTTTTGCAATCTTGAATTATTGTGTTTGTGACTAGGTGAACTGCATGTGTTTGTGACATTTGTTTAAGTTAAACAGTCCATATACTTTATTATACTCATCAAAAGCATGAAAAACAAATTTTGAGCATTCATTTAAAAAAAATTGTGCCTGCAAAAAGTGTTAGATCTCAAGAATATCAACCAGTATAGATGAATCAAATTATTGTATAGAGTTTCACAATCCACATGAGTCATAAATTTAAAAAAACATATGTCTGTGAGGGATCGCATTGAATAGAAAGGTTGAATTTGAGACTAAGATCACAATGCAAAAAAACATAGGTCCATCATGCAAAATTTGCACTCTTACCTCAAAGAACACGTTGGTAGAATTTCAAAAAATCCGCTTCAGTAAAAAGACATGCTATTGTCCACCTTCGAGAGGCACACCATAACAAGACATCTTTTTTTATGGTACTTCTTACAAAAGTGGTTGTTATTTAAGAGACATAGAGACAGCTTGTATAAAGTCTCTTGTTCATATAATTGCTACTTTAGATTTCCCACAAAAGCTGGGGGTTATAGTTATCGGGTTTAGGATTAGTGCATTAACACTAAGCAAATTGAACCATTAGTGTTTATCAATTGATCTACCTTTGTCTTTTAATTTTATCTGCCGTAAATCAAAATAATAGTTTGCACACAAAGATCTAAATATGATGTCAAATTTGTATATATAGTCAATCCATTGAAACTGATTTATTTCATGGGTAGAGGATTGAAGAAAAACAAAAGGTCTCTATTCACGATTTTAATTATTTTAAACTCAGTTTGGAAATTCTTACAATAGATTGTGACATGACAACGTGAGCCAGACTTCTAATAAAAGAAAACCTCCACAATCGAATTGAGCAATTATTGAAGCTCGAATCATAGAGATGTGATTTGGCCGTGTAAGTCGTTGCTTTGCTTTCTAGGTCAAGAGCAAAGTCAAGATTGCACGGACGATCTTGTCAAGGATTCCATAGTAAAGAGAGGATAAAGGATGTCTTAGTCCCACCATTTGGAATACATCGCCGTTTTTGTCAATTGCATCTGCTGGTCGAACAAGGACTGGCACTAAACATATCTTCGTTTCAAGCTAAAGGAGCAAATGAAGTTGCTCTTTTTTAGAGAGTTAAAATCAAGAGCAATAATGATAGAAATCTTACTTTGATCTTTCTAATGTTATTTGGTTGGAATCAGGTGTGGCTGGTAAACGATGAAAACCAAAATCAATGGGTCCAACTCTTTTTAGTTTTTCTTGACCACCACTGCAAAGTATGTTATACAGCTAGCATCGCAAATTCCGCAAGTTCCATGAGTTTTCTTGAAACATTAGGCCACGCCAAAGCCTGACGAGAGAAGCAACACCCTCATCGCACTTGGGCCACTCTTCCGTTTTCTGATTTTTTCAAAAATATTTATTATTCCATATTGTTTAAGGTTTTTTATGACAACATCTAACACCACATATGATGCTAGAATGGCAATAATAAGCAAATTAATGCCATATTATGAGCACTTTCATCAATTTTTCAAATAGATGGCCAAATACAAGTAGAAAAAACACACATACTTAAAGGACCCGGTCAAAACTAAAAACATTACGAGCTTGATTGAACATTTCATAAAAAGTTCTGATGAGGATAAAGCACGTACTAGAGACTCTAGTTGCTATATTCATCTGTTGGCACATGGAAAAAAAAACATGTTAGTTAATGGCCAATTTTCATGTAAGTTGAGCATGTTTTATGACGAAAATTATTATTATCATGTGCGTTGTCAATTTTTACTCTTACAACGAGTTGGCTACATTTTATATTTTCCTTTGATTGATAGTCGAAATCAGCATATCCAACACACAATTCCAAGTCGACTGCTTTTTTTATTTGTTTGGAACTACAATTGCAAATGTACTTTTGGATGCTAATCTTATTTGATCAAATATTGAGTACACTATTAGAGAATTATTGAGATTATTGCAAAGTCGTCCTTGTTGTTGTTATTATTATTATTATTATTTATTTATTTTTAATACATCTTTAGATGATCATAAACATGGTTATAGATACATGACTAGACTACATGGAGAGTATGCAAAACTTGTTAATATAAAAATAGGAGGACTGCTTTTTTTAAACACTAGAATGTCATTATCTCTGTAATTTGGATATAAAGAATGACTTCTTTAGAAACTAATAGTTCCCTAAATGAAAAAAGTTATTCTCCACAGAGATAATGGTTGATACTTTTTTCTAGTATAGACATACATCTATACCATATGAATTCAACATTTTCAGTTTTTTCAATATTCAAATGACTTAAAACATTAAAAGTAATATATAATTAAATTAAATGGTGATGTCACGTGACAAGACCTCATTGAAATAAAAATACAAAAATAGGAATATGAATATGCAGAAATGCGAAAAACCTCATTTTCTTTTGGATGCCGCTGTTGTTATATAATTCATCATTATTTTCTCGATCAAGTTTAAGAAGACGAGAAACACACTCTGTGGAGCCCCTGTACTCCTCTCCCAGTCAGCCATGGCGTTGGAGAATGGTCAAGTGACGACCATCTCGCGTGGCAGACATATCATCATCGAAGGTCATCATCCGCATGGATCAGGCTGAACCCCACCACGTCTTTTCTGGATGCTCTTTCCTTGGCATTTGTCGTGTTCTTCGAAAGACTTCGAGACGACATGCTGTTCTTCTTGTCCCGAGAAAGATTCTCATGTCACCGTCACTTTGCAGTCATCAGGCGTTGGGCCCACTGATTTTAGTGCGGAACCAAGCCACACTTGCATGAATTAGGTCACAAGATCTCAATGAATTTCAGTTCTTAGATGAGGTCGGTCTTTTACGAGAATCACATAAATCAACGTCCACGATCGACTAGGCTCATTTACGTACGGAGATTGTATTTTTTTTTTTCTTGAGTACAAGGCTAGGTCAGCTGTGTCCAAAGCCAATATAAAGAGGTAAAGGTCTCTCTCTCCCCCCTCCCAAAAAAAAAAAATCTGAGGTACTTTTTTATAATTAATTTTTGTGTGTAGCACGTGTTACTTTAGTTTTGGTCAATAGAGAGGGGCGTAATGGACTTTGCATATAAAATAAAACAAATGACTCCAAAGCACTCTATGATAAAATAAAAATATGATGATAACTTCCAGCCAAATTTTTGTTATTAGATGAGTTATCAAGCATTTAATTTGTATGCGATGAATTATATCACAACATCTCATGCACAGAATCAGTCTCGCCAGCTGCATTGTGATAGAGCTTTACTAAATGCATGTGAACACATGAATACATTTTTTTTAATTTGAATAGTTTGGATACTTTGAACTGTGTAAAAAAAAAAAGTTATTAACTTGTTTTGGACTAAGTGTCAAGATTTTTTGGGTTGTGATAGCCAATGAATTACCCTTTAAAAATAAGATTATTTTAATCAAAATTAAAATACGATCGTTATTTTATTCACGGCCTAAGTAGGACCTTCTCATATTGGTGATCTTAATTACTATACATAGTACCACTAATAGTTTAGAAAATTTAGATTGCGCCATCATGCACTACAATTATATAAATTTTCAAATATTAAGAATGATGACACTAGTTAAGTAACGAAAAAGTATATATATTAATAATTTTAATACTAATTTTTATTGTTATGTGTGTAATGACTATGTATAAATCAAATCCTTTTCCATTACAAGGTGGCATTAATTTTTCAAAACTCAAACACAAAGTTGACTAGAATTCATATGACATGGATTTTGTGATTGACTTGTTACATTATATCTATATGCGACCAATTTATGATATTAACAAGAAAATTTTAGAAAAAGAAGAGTGTTCCATCTTATAGGCACACTTAACCATATTAAACACTAAACACTAAACACTAAAGTATTTCATACAAAAGGACATGACTCCTAGGTTCATTGGCTCGTAACTTTAAATAGAGGTGATTTTCCAACTAAAACATTATGGCAAATGAAGGATCTCTTGCCTCGTCCATCGACCCAATGCAATTGCAGCCATTGGTCATGTGGAACTCACTTGTGTGGTATGCATGATTAATGGTTATGATGAATCTAATCCAATGGTCTTAGGTGCATGAAATGATTTTGCCAATAAAGAAACGCATTTCATAAGTAGTTTTGCTTAAAAACATACTTATCCCGAGACTACAAATATACTTTTGGATGCCTATCTCATTTAATCAATTACTACGGTATATCATTAGAAAATTCTTGAGATTATTGCAAGATTGTTATTTTTTATGATTTTAATACATCTTCTATAATTCTAAATATGATTACAGGTACATGTTGAGTCTATCCAAATAGTATACATTATATGTTAACCATACATATAAGGGGATTGATTTTTTCAAACACTAGAATATCGTTATCTTTGCTATTTGAAACGTGAAAAGTAACAATTAAAAAAAAAAACAATGGTTTCCGTATTAAAGAAAAGACAATTCTATGGAGAGATAATCTTAATTATTTTTTGAGAATCCCAAGATCTCTTTTCTTTAATTTTTTTTTCTCGCGTTTTATTGTTTTCTTCGAAAGATTCCAAGACGACTCACGAGTCCTTCGTCCACGGTTGTCACCAAGCCTTCCCATATTAAGATCATGTGGTCACCAGGCGTCACGCCTGGAGATTTTAGTGCGCAATCCAGGCCACAGGTGCCTGAATCGGATGCACAAAATCCCAATGAATTTCAGCAGTTAGATGAATTAGTCGCATGTGGAGCCCACGCAAATCAACGTTGGAGATCCACTGGACTCATCAACATGCGGAGCATATTGTTAATGTTGGGACGCAGGTTCAGGCCAACTGGAAAGGAATAGCCTGAAAGGATAACAAAAAGGTTGTTTCCTATGTTTCGCTTTTGTCGTGAAACACGTTACTTTACTTTTGGCCTCGATAGAGGTGCACAATGCATAATATAAAGACGACTGCCCGAAAGAGGGCTCAATGAGCGCTTTCAAAAAAAAAAAAGAGTTTTCAAAAAGAAAGAGGACTCAATGATCAAAATAGTTTGTTTACAATTTTCCTCGCCTAATCATTTTATTTTAAATTCTTGAATTATTGATTGAATGATTAAACATTTAATTTGAACGTGATATATTCCATTATAGAGTCTTACATATAGAGTCATGTCGTCTGTCTCCCTAAATATATGGAGCTTTACTAGATATATGTGAACATGCAAATTGCACGTATTTGTGACATTTGTTTAAGTCATATAGTCCATATTCTCTGTAATAAAAAAAAAAAGTAATATTTTGTTTCGAACTAAGTTGGAGATTTTCGAGGTGTGATGGCAAGTCAATTACCATTTAATTTAAGAAGATTCAATCAAAATTAATATATATATATATATATATATATATATATATATATTTGTTCTATTCATTGCTTGAGATGGGTTTTCTCCTATAAGCGATCTTAATTACTATGCATAACATTTACTAATAATTTAGAGATTTGAATAAAACTAGCATGTGATACAATTATATGAACTTTCACATATTAAGAAAAGAGGCACTTTTATGACATTTATTAAGTAGTCGGACAAAGGAAGATGTACATTGATAAGATTTTTATCGTAATAGATGTAATTAATATTTATCAATCAAATTCTTTTCAAAACAGTATACTTCACCCTGCTCTTAAGAACTCAATAACAATATTTCTTATGTTTATTTAGGGCAACGTCTTAAAGTGTCTTTTCTTCCACTGTGTTCTCAACAACAACAAAAATCTAATAAGAACACCACAATTACAAAATTTTCTCAATATAAACAATTTTATATGTAGTTGAGATAATTAATGAGTGGAAGAATTGACCAAATATGAGAATAATGGGAATATCAAGCAAGAGAAAATTGAGAGTGTAAGAATTTAAAAAATTGACTTATGTTCTCAAATCATGTTAAACTTATCATTTTTTCTGAAAAAAAATTAAATTATTAAAAACCGTGTCAACGATTTATTGATGACAAACTACATCACAAAAAAATGCAGCATCATACATTCTTGTAGTCGATTTATTGCTGAAAGCATGAGACCCAACACAAAGCATGCCTTCATTTAATTATCCAGAAATCGCATGATGCATCATCTAGCATGTATAGTTCACTATATCTTTTTGGAAAAATAGATCATACATCACCAACACAAAAGAAGTTCATATAAGCAGTCTCAACACCTTTGATTTAAAGATTATTACTATCAATCTTTTAAATCAATGGTATATGCGATCATTCTTGTAAAATTTATTTACGCCAGTTGCATATGCTACAATTACTCTTATCTTTTTTCCTATGTAGCTTTTGGTAGCTTGCAATTCTGTACCTTGACAACAAGGATACCTATGTAAATAAATTATATTATTGTACATTGTAATAGCATTACTGTTATAGTATATTGGATAGGTAAAGTGGAAGGAAATTGCAGCAAGCACTTGTAACTAACTCCCACTAAGGATTATCATAAGAGCTCCTCCCAACACATAATATGATCTTCCGTTTAAACTACTGCTAATTTGAGCGGGACCATCACTATCGGCTCACCACGCTATAGTGAAAGTACAATCAGGATAAATTTAGGTCATGGGACAATCAAATATACAAACAAACATATTAAGATTTCTCAAGGCCAACAAGCAATTAGGAAGTTTTGAGCTTGTGACCAAGGTGGCTCGAGATGTCCAAAACAACCAGAAAGTAAGGGCCTGCATGGTTGCACCCTATTTCTGTTCCCAGGAACAGAAATTTCTGTTTTTTTGTTCCTGGGAACAAAAAAGGAACAGAAACGCGTTTGTGTGCGTTTCTGTTCCTTTTTTGTTCTTTTGTTCCCAGGAACAAAAAAGAAACAGAAACAAGAAACAATAAAAACTTGTTTCTTGTTTATGGAACAAAATCTAGAAATACTTATCTTTTTTATTTTTTTTCTTTTCTTCTTCTTTTTTCTTTCTTTTTTCTTTGGCCGGTCGCCGGCCTTGGCCATGGCCGGCGACCGCCGGCGACGGGCCGACGAGGGCCGGCGGCCTCGCCCAGCCACGGCGAGGCTCGCCGGCCCCCGGCGAGGCCGAGCCTGGCCGTGGCTGGGCGAGGCTCGGCCTCGCCGGGCCACCGCCAGGCGACGCCGACCTGGCGGTGGCCGAGCGAGGCCGAGCCTCGCCGGCCGCTGGGCGAGCTCGGCCTCGCCGGATCTGGGCGAGCTCGAGCTCGCCCAACCAGGCGTGAGGTCGGGCGAGCTCGATCTCGCCCAGATCCGGCGAGGCCGAGCTCGCCCAGCGGCCGGCGAGGCTCGGCCTCGCCCGGCCATCGCCAGGTCCGCGTCGCCTGGCGGTGGCCCGGCGAGGCCGAGCCTCGCCGTGGCTGGGCGAGGCCGCCGGCCCTCGTCGGCCGGTCGCCGGCCATGGCCGAGGCCGGCGACCGGCCAAAGAAGAAAAAATAAAAAAAGAAAAAAAAATAAAATAGAAATAAAATAGAAATATTAAATAAAAATATTAAAAAATTAAAAGAAATAAAAAATTATATAAATTTACCAAACGTGTTCCTATTCTTTTTATATTTCTGGAACAGATTTACCAAACGCATTTTTTTGTTCAAAAATTGTTCCCTGGAACAGAAACACTTTTTTCTATTTCTGTTCCCAGAAACAATTTTTAAACAGAAACGTTACCAAACGCGCCCTAAGCTTTACTCAAAATGGTGATAATAAAACCTTGATGTCTTTCATGTCTTTCATATATATATATATATATATATGTGTGTGTGTGTGTGTGTGTGTGTATGTATTATTTTGTCTTGCATTTCTTCATATATGCAATTGGATCCTTCAATTTGTCCTATCGACACAATTAGCACTCCTGCCCTCCATTACTGTACTTAATTTCACCTATTTGTCCATGTGAGAATATAATGAGATTTTGCTAACATAATAGTTCTTAAATACTGTGAGAATAACAGTCTATTATAAACTATAAATTTTTAAAGAAATTAGTCCCGTAATAATTTATAATTATTTGTGAGTTGATTTTTTGTCGTCTAAAATAGACTGTTATTCTCACAGTACATTAAAGACTATCACACAATCATTTCTCAATATAATGGGTTGGGGTGAGCAGCTCATACTTGAATCCCCCTCTGTGAACAAGGACCAGAAGCACGAAGGTCCCAAAAAGGAGAGAGAGGGGGAGAGAGAGTCTGAGAGAGTTTTTTGGAAATGAAGATAGTGCGGCAGCTTGTACTGGTGGCTGTAGCCTGGTGGTTGCGACAAGGCGGCACTCCCACCGTGGCCGGACATTGTGCACGCAGGTGTGGGAGAGTGCCCATACCTTATCCCTTCGGGCTCGAACGCGGGTGCGTGAGTTCCGATGAGTTTTTGCTCAATTGCAGTACCACCGAAGGGAGCGGTGGTCGACTACTGTTTCGCACGAATATCAAACAAATTGAGACGCCGGAGAATTATTCGATACGCAGGATCTCAGTCAGCGACTCGACCATGGTCATCAGACTCCCCGAACTAAACGACTGCTACAACCAGTCTGGCTCGCCATTAAACACAAGCACAAATCTGGACTTCAATCTATCTGCATATCCACAGTACATATTCTCGGCCACCCGGAACGCCCTCACAGTCCTCGGTTGTGACACCTACGCGCTCACGATCGGGCGCGGGGTCGACGAATATGATTTTTCCCGGGGCGGCTGCATCTCCTATTGCAACAAGTACGTTGACTTGGCGAAGGAGACCACTTGCTCTGGTATCGGTTGCTGTCAAGCATCCATTCCGAAGGGGCTCAAGAGGCTCCACATTGGAATCGACTCCTTCAACGAACACAAGAATGTCTCGAATTTCAGCTCTTGTGGAGTGGCCTTCGTGGGGGACAAAGAGTTATTCAATATCTCCAGCAGGAGACTCCCGACCTTCGATGATTTGGGCAAGACGTCGGACCTTGTTCTGGACTGGATGATCGGATGGAACGTCACCTGCGAACAGGCGAGGTTGAAATCGAGCTATGCCTGTGGCAACAACACTGAGTGTCGCGACTTCGTGGATGGACCGGATGGACCGGGTTACCGTTGCTTTTGCAAGGCTGGGTGTGAGGGGAATCCCTATAATCTCTCCCGCGGGTGTGAAGGTAATTAACATTTTTGACTTATGCATTATCGCCTCTGAATGAACTGTGTGGACTACTAATTTATGCATGGTTCCCATCTAGTTTACCCATTTAATGAGGCGCCGTTTGAATTTTACCACCCCACTCTCTCTCTCTCTCTCTCTCTCTCTCTCTCTCTCTCCTTCTCCTCAACCTCTACCTCCACTCTCTGGCTTGCACCTCACGACATTGCCGCTGCCACATCATTCGCCCACCACCTTAGCTGAGCCTAGCGTCGGCCTTCATGCTCGTCGGACCACACAACCGACTCTCTCTCTCTCTCTCTCTGTACAAGTGCTCCATGGCAACAGCTACTCTACTTCGGAGATGACAACAAAGTGCCTCCACCACTCCAAGCCACGACCACCGCGACTCTCTCTCTCTCTCTCTCTCTCTCTCTCTCTCTCTCCCTCCCTCCCTCGCTCCTTCGCTCCCTCCCTCCCTCCCTCGCTCCCTACCTCCCTCCCTCTCCCTCTCTCTCCCGGAGTCTGTTTTGTACCTGATCTCAGCATTGACAAGTCCCCCCGAACGTCTCCTCGGAATGAAGGAGATGAGATATGCTTGCTAGCCTCTTCCATTAACGGAGGAGACCATATCTATAGGTCTCCTACGAAGAAGACAAAACTGCTGCAACATTTCATAAAGAGCGACGTGGCAATGGTGCGTGCGTGCTGGTGGTGGTGGGGAAGTGGGAGAAAATGTTAGAATACCAGCTCAGATTTAAAATAGTCCATTAAATGAATGACACGTGTCATCCTTTGGGGTCCACTGTCAGAAATTTTGAACTTGTCTCTCTCCCCTGTCTCACGCGACGCTCTCTGTGCTCTCTCCTTCCCCAACGACGCTTTGCTCTCTCACTCCCCCTCTCGACTCACGATCTACTCTCTCTCGCCGCCGCCACTGCCTTGTCTGTTGCCTCCACCATCGCCTCGTCCACCGATCCCCCTCCAGCGACGGCTCCACCAATTAGGTCGTCCGCTGCCCCCCGCGGCCACCCTTAGGTCCAAAAACTAGCCATTGTCCGCGGCCGTCATCACCTGTGACCCTAGGCTCTCCCTCAGCCCTTACATCCTCAAGGTCGCTTGCAGATTGGATGACGTCGCTTCCCTCCACTGGTCGTCCGCCGTCCCCCGGGTCTAAGTACAAGTCCAAGCCCCACATTGTCCACAAGCCCAAGCCTTCCGTCGATCCCTGCATCCTCGAGGTCTCCCGTAGCCCCGATGTCGTTGCCTCCCTTCACAGTTTCTATATATGGCGAGGCTGTCAAGGTGAGGGCGACCCTTGCGCTAGCTGCGAGGGTCCAACCCTTGTCGACTCTAGTGAAAGCGACCTTTCCTTGTGGCCGAATGGCCAGCCATCAGCCACAGGCCAAAGGAAAGAAAGGAAAAAAATAAATAAATAAAAGGGAAAAAATTATGAAGAAGAAGAGAAGTGACAAGTGCAAAAGAGAAGAGAGAGACAAAGGGAGAGAGATAATTTCAAATAAGAAATGTTTATGAACTATCCTTAATCTGCTATGAGAATAACAATTTTATTTTAGACCATAAAAAATAAATAGCAAATAATTAGAAATTACTATAGGGACAACTTCTAAAAAAAGTTGTGATTCACAATACATTATTCTCATAATAGTTTAAAGATTATTACATTAGCAAATCCCATTTCAAAATTTTTGGTGGTGGGCCTCGAGATTGACATGTGTCACTATTGCAAATTTGGCATGGTATCACTTGCGTACCTACTATTTTCTTGAGGAAGTGGCCTTAACTCACATGAATATTAATCTCAACAAGGAGACAACAAGCCCGCGGTTGGATAATGTTAGTTGCATATCTGGGCCTTGGTGGTGGTGGAGCAGATAGTGAGTTTTGTGGAAAGTGATAGAGAGAAGGGAGAGTGTGTTTTGATGTGTACCACCACATATAATCTTAATGGGAGGTCTATATAAGTTTAGGTAATCTTTCTAGGACCTAAATCTATATCTAGTATTGAGCATGTGGAATGTGAGATTCACATGATCAACAATTGTGATAAGCCTGATTGAATAAATTCAAACTTGGACATGTGTTTCCCCTAAGTTTGACTTTTTGCCTAATAGAATAAGTCAAAGCTCTTGTCACCACCCTATGGATGTTAGCATATATTTCTAGCGACTCTATCCCCACGTTTCGACAACAATCTTCCCTTCTTCTTTAAACTCTATGCTGCTGCCCTCTAAATTATATATTCACTAAACCCGGTACATGTACTAAAATGTATGTAAATAAAAAATCCGATGAGCCCATCGTATTTAGTAGTAGGTACACATATCAGCACACCCACCTCACTTATGCTTGTAAAGATCAATCTTCTCATTCCGAGGTAAATGATATGGAAACAGCAACCCCTCGCCTTGGTCTTGCAACGTGGGCTTCATGCATCACTGCAAAAGCTCGATTTCTGCCAGTTTTGTATGCAAATCCTTTCCGAGCTCTTGTGCCCTCAATGCAGTCATGTAAATAGAGTTCGAGGCAGCGATGATCTCCATCAATGGCAAAGAATGACACTATTTTTGAGCTCGAATTCCACAAGGAGAGAGACAAAGGGTAGGGAAAGGAGATATCTTAAAAGAGAGTGGATATGTGTCACAATACTATGACCAAAACTTGAATGGGATAGCATTGCCCCATCTAATAATCCATGCATCAACGTGTTCAATCTGTTTTTGCCATTAACCAACATAAAGGTTCAATTTGTCTTTTGCATAATGTAGAGTGCAAGAATCCTGGTGCTGATCGTCCCTTCAAAGCTATTGTAGGTAAGTTCATATATATATCTCCTTATCATTCACCTAATGGTTTATATTCTATCGATTTATTCTTGATTTTACAGTAGGTTTATGTGTTTTAAAGATTATTATATTAGTTGGTGTAATCCCCAATAACACAAGCAATGAGCCACAGGCTACCAGGTGTCCCTATTCAGTCCTAGGCTAAAGCTATTTACATCTTTTTTGTTTTTTTTTGTTTTTAGCTTCCCTCCTCGCTCTCTTTTGATTTATGTTTCTTCTGAAGCTAACACTTTGAAACTACGGGTGTGGGAGGATACACAGCAGATCTAAAAGAAAATTCCTCCTCAATCTAAACCTGTAACTCTTGGGCCAAAAAGAACAGCTAGGCCTGCAGATCTCACGAGGAAAAAACCCTAAAATTTAAAGCGAAAGTGAGCACAAATTTGGACTAGAAAAAGAAAAAAGAAAAATGGAGCATCGGATTAACCAATGACATATGAAGGTGATTGTTGAAGAAGGCAATGCGGTTGAGCTTCCTTAAAAGCTGAACTGTGAAAATATTGACCAAAAAAGCAGCACATGAAGAGCTTAGTGACTCTTGAGTCTGATTGATGATTTATTTTGAAACTTTCTAGGCTCCTCCTATGAGTTGCTGAAGTGACAGTCGCTCTTGAGCACTCGATGGATGCAATGGCCCAAGTGAGACACCAAAAAAAAAAAAAAAAAAGGCCCAAAAGGTGGTGAATGCATTAGTTTTTCTTAGGATATAAAAAGTTATTTTCTCATCTATTGTACAGATTTGAAGCTATTGAAATTACATTTGTATGTGTGTGAAAAACTCAGCGAATCCACCCCATGTACACTTTGAAGAAGAATATATAAATATTTATATGTACGTGTATATTTATTTATTTCTTTAATTTTATGACAATAATTTATTTTAGAAATATGAAATAATAATAAAACCCTAAAGACAATATCTTCTCCTTATCAATCTAGCTTTTGTAGGAGATGCAAGCTTGGTAAGTTCTTTAGGTAAGTCATGCGGCAGAATTATATTTTAAATATTTCATCTTCACATTGTCTCACACTAGCTAATTTGTCAAGATTGGAATTTGTTTGACCATATAAAAGCAATCCCCGAGGCCACTTCTTTCTTATAAAATTCACCCATGAGGCCATTCCTCTTTATAAAAATAAGAAAAATGTCAAATTGTCACCTAGAAAGCGGTTTAGATCTTTTTTAGAAGGAAAAGAAATTCTGTGGCAGTGCCTCGCATGGGATGGCGGCATTTCATTTTAGGGGCTGGGGATGAGGAACGTGATCATCGTCCCAACCCCTCCCCGTGCCCGTCTCTAGTTAAAACTAGTTTTAGAATAATAGTCAATCTGTAAATTACAAATTGTTACATTTTCTTTCATCTCTAATTAGAGGAAATGCTTTTCAAGCATGCTTTTATTGGTGAGTTCACATTATACAAAATTTTTTACGTGTCAACTCAACTGAATATAAATTTAGGTAATGATATATATATTATAAATATATATGTATATATATTTTTGTGACCCATCAATTAGAGTTTCCACCAATAGAATGGACAGAAAAAAACATTTAAGCATGATAACTATAAGGTGCATAATTGGTCAAACAATTAGCCCCAAGTTTTGATGGCATTTGTAGATGGAAAGATCTAAAACAATGTGAGGTGAATGCCTTCTCATTCTCTTTTATTACAAACCTTTTTCATTATAATAAAGGAAAGACGTTATAGAAGATGCTGCTAATATGTATTAAATTGAGTTCATTCGATTACTTATTCACTTTATAATGACACATGTCAAATTTCAAATAAAGAGTTTTATAAGGATTGTTGCGCAATACGTAATATGCGTAACCCATTTGTCACTAAAACAATATCCATCGCCGTTAAATTGGGTAGTTATACATTGAAAGATTGACTAACCATCTAAATCAATGGTGATGGTTATAAATATATAAATCTATATCAAAAAAATATTAAATGCATTGTGCGTTTGAAATTAATCTTTTTTTGATTAATTATGTGGAGCATAGGATTACATGCTTGAATGAATAATCTAGTAACATATATTCTTTGGTAGGGATCCTTGCAACCGGTGTTGGCACATATGCTAGTGCTTTAGCCTCGGTCGCATGGAAGTTGAGAATTAGAAAGATAAACTTTAGAAAAAATGGAGGAAAGCTCTTGAAACATCCGCGAGTTCGAATCTTTACAGAGGCAGAGCTAGCAAAAGCAACCAACAACTATGATGAAAGCAAGAAGCTAGGTGAGGGTGGTTTCGGTTCCGTTTATAAAGGGAGAATAGCAGTGGGTGAGAGCGGTTTTGGCTCCGCCAATAAAGGGAGAATAATCGAGGTTGCAATCAAGAAGCCTAAAGATGTGCACAAGCCTCTAATGAAGAAGGGATTCCAAGATCAACTTAAAACTGTGATACTAAAAAACCATGAAAATGTGGTGAAGCTATATGGCATATGTTTGGAGACTAGAATACCTTTGCTGGTTTATGAATATATTTTGAATGATACTCTCTTCAAACACATCCATCCGAAAGCGTCGGCCATCTTGAGATCATGGAAAAACCGACTTAGAATAGCCACTGAGGCTGCTCTTGCACTTAAGGAAATGCATTCCAGCAAGATCATTCATGGCAACATCAAGTCGGCAAATATACTTCTGGATCATAATTACTTGGTGAAAATATCTGATTTTGGAACTTCACAGCTTATGTCACCGGAGCATAGTCATATCGTAGCCGCCGAAAAAGAAGGCACCTTGGGCTACATCGATCCGGAATATTTAACCACCGGTAAGCTTACAATTGAGAGTGATGTATACAGCTTTGGAGTTGTCCTTATGGAGTTGCTCACCGAAAAGAAGCCTATAAGTTCAGATACTAATGAGTTCGGAGAGCCAATCAATATTATCTCTCATTTCATCTCTTCTGTGAAGAACGGGACCCTCTCTGATGTCGTAAATTTTGAGGCTGCTAGTGAAGAAGAAATCAAGCAAGTAGAAACTGTTGCTGAGATTGCAGCGAAGTGCTTAGACCAAAGCAGAAGGAAGAGGCCAACAATGAGTGAAGTGGCTCAGCAACTCGCCCCAATTAACCAGAGCTTGACGGTTGCAGGAAACATTGAAGTCGATGGAACAATCGATGCCTCCGCCGAGATTCTAGTAACTACGGAGGCGAGCGAACATGCGATGTCAAGCTGTCTTTCCTGGCTGGATTTAGCATCCTCCTGCATTTGATCCTTTATTCCTATAGTAACGAGTAGTAATTGCACACAAGGACTTTTAGAGTTGATTGTGTGCTTTGAACATGTGTCATGTTGCCATTTGCTATGGTCTTATGTTTGTGCAAGCATTTGGGCTGGTTTAAGTGTGAGAATCTAATATACTATATGTGAAGCTGTGCATTGAAGTAGACTTATCTTATGGCCATTTTGACATTATAATAATCTCTCTTTCCCTTTATCTTTTCTTGTTTTTCATTTTTCCTTTCATATAATAATAGGTCAAGGCAAAATCTACTCGCTCCTTTATATCTTTTTTTCTTTCGTAATCTTATCCCAATTCACTCTTATTGCAAGTAAAATCTCCGTTGACTTTCAGTCTTTACTTTTCCCTAATTATATTGCAATTAGTCTTAATATAATATTCATTTCAAGAAAAAAAATTGTTGGCTAAAAAGACAAAAATAGGCTAGGAAAATATTTACCTTCGCTCGTTTTTATCTTTTTCATAATTTGATCTTAATTTGACACGATGGCAAAAAAATAAAATCTTAATTTACTTTACTTTCCCTTAATTTGTACTTCATATATCTAATTTGAGGTTAGATGTTAAATTTGGAGTGAGAGTGGGAACTAAAAAAATGCCACATATTCCAACTATGATAAGATTACTCATAAATATGATAAAGGGTGATAGTGAAACCTACTGTGGACTTTTAGGTCTACCTTATCTTAGTTACTTCAATAAGAAAAAAAAAACATCTTACTCAAAGAAGTGAGAGGATCATAAGATCGAGAAAGGGAATTTACTTGATAATAACTTTATTGTAGAGTAGATTCTTTTTTCTTTTTCTTTTTTTCCCAGAAAGATAAAGAAATGACTTTTACAATATTAACAGTAAGACACGCAATCTGCCTTTTAAGATGAAAAAACTTGTATTGTGTTATGAGTTTGATACTTAAAAACCGTGATGAAAGACACTAACTAACAAGGAATACCTAACCTCTTTTATTGTCAATGGAACTTTTTCATTTTTGCTAGATTTTACAAATTAAAGGCTTAGACAATTTTTCAAGCAAAAAAAGGCATATAAAATTTATTTTTTTATTAATTGACCGTGATTTTAAGTAATATCTCAGGATGACGGCATAAAGAACCAGTCGAAATTATGTTCTGCTGAATAGTCACGAACAAAGTTGACTAAAAGATAAAATATGTACTTTTAATTGGTTTTCAAGGGTAATTTGAACTTGGCATTTGTTTTCTACGGAGTATTTCAAGAAAGCATCTCTCAACAAGAGATTGAAAATTGAAAAAAAAAAATTTATGGAATTATGGGAGAAATATTAAAGTAATCACCAGATGTTGGTCTCGTGCTAAGGCTAAAATTTTAGCCGAACACAAAGACATCCAAGAGTGTTTTAATTGGATGCTTTTTTCTGATAGTTTTTTTTTTTGTAGTCTACCTTTGAGTAATGCATCTTTGAAGTTTTCAAAAACATAGATTTGTTTTTCATATTATTTAAGGTGTTTGACAACCACATTTGATAGCACGTGTGGTGCTAGCATGGCGATTAACTACAACTTAATGCCATGCTTTAGCGCTTTTGTCAATATTTTAAATGGATGGGCCAATACAAATAAAAATAAAAATAAAAAAGCTTTACAAATTTAATTGTACATTGTGCAAAAGTTCCGATCCAATAGTTATCACGACCTAACCTTGGGCAAGCAATCCAAAATTTGGCTAATAGGTTATTAAGAGCCTGCATGGTAACATTTTTGTTCCTCCCGATTTCTGTTCTTTTGTTCTCCGGAACAAAAAAAAAAAAAAATAGAAATCCGTTTGATAACGCTAATTTGTTTTTCTATTCCCCTGAATAGAAAAGTAGCCCGGGAATAGATTTAGAACAGAAAAAAAAAATAAAAAAAAAGTTATTTTTTGTTTTGGAAATAATTTCTAGAAATAAGCTATTTTTTTTTTCTTTTGTTCCTCTCTCTTGCCATGGTCACCTCCAATTGCCTAGAGCCACGACCGACTGCCAGATGCCGACTGGTGTCGCCAGTCACCGCGACCAAATACAAAATCGTACCAAATACATTTTTATTCTTTTTCTATTTCAAGAGTATAAATTTTGTATAGTTACCAAACACCTTATTTTACTCAGAAATTGTTCCATGGAGTAGAAATAGAAAAGAACTATTTCTAAAAGAAATCGTTCCCCGACCAAGAAGCGTTACCATGCGCACCCTAAGACTTGATTCGAGCTTTCCAAGCTCATACCAATTCCCAACTAACATGTAAAAAAAAATTTGGCTAAGAGTTGACATTAATCAATTTATGATAGGTGATTAGATACCCATGTAAAGCAATGGAAGAATTACTTTACTGCTATGTACAAAAGAATCTAGTATTGATGACTTGATTACACTAATTAATCAACTAGCATCCTACATTTTATAGCAATCGTGAGTTCTAACATTCAATTCCTAACTAGGCTAAGGAAACAACAATCCATGCAGGGTAGAATCGGAATGATGGAAATGTGCAATCAACAAGCCAACGTTTGTTTCCAAGAATATTCAATCCCTATTCTAAAGCATTAGGGGCATGTTTAATTTTGAGAATAACAATTTTTTAGCACTTTCACAAATTTTACAAGAAAACTATTCAAAAACTAATTTTTAAGCTTTTTCCTAACTTTAAAAAGAATATTTTTTTTCAAAATTTTTAATTTTTTTTTCTAAAATAATTTTTAATCCGGAAATTAGGGACTCGGATTGGGCCCAGTCTGAATGTGGATCTGACCTGGGCCCCATGGGCCTGGGCTAGTAATACCAACTGGACTAAAAGAAGCAGGCTCAATGATTCAAGCCCAACTTGTTCATGACCTGAACCGAGTCCAAATTCAATCAATCTAAGCCCAACCCAGATTTACCAACACTAAGCTCAAGCCCATTTCCTATTTTTTCATTATTTTCTCTCTTTTCCTAATCCCTTCAACGTCTCCTCCGTACTCCACTCCCCCAGCCCCAACAACCCAGACAGAACACACCAAAATGCAAGATGACCGCCGCTTGAGGACTTCAACAATCAGTAGATCGCACCATACAGATTCTGCCATCGAGTGGTTATGACCGATACCCCCTAAACCAAATCGGGGAACGACTTCTGAAGCTGACTATAGAACTGTCTGAGCACAAGGCAAAATGAGGTAGAAAATCCAGGGTTGTTCAGACTTTATAGAGATGAAATCTCGCTAAAGAAATGTATTCAGCCATTGGTAAATATGTTGTACAGGACAAAACGCATCTACGGATCCTTGGAACAATTTGGAATCCGAGACTAATAAAATGACCAGTTTTGGTTCGGGCGTTCCCTTGAACACGTGGTGGGCACGGATCGAGAAGAAGACATCGACCCTTCTTAGATCTAAACTCGAAGAAAATCACCAGGAAATGCTTGATGCCAACAGGTTATAAGTAAAACACGCATGAACCAGAGAAGCTGGGTCACAGCCTCTCCTTCAACCAAAATAGGGTGGAGCAAAAAGGGCTCGAGGGAACGAGCGTTTAACCGCGGCGTCCCTACCTAGCTTGGAGATGACGTCCTCGACACGAGTCGAGCTATAGCCAGCTATCCCTGTGTTGCCAAGCTAGGATCCTTGGGAAGATGGCCGATCGAACCGATAGATCCACTCGCCAAACACCGAACGCTGTGAGGAAGGGGAAAGCTGTGACACCCCTCGATGGCCCCCGAACCGTTAGGGTCGCCACAGTTCGATTACCATTCTCTTGCTTGACCTGAAGGTCTATCAATCCTGGGGGTTTACATCTTTTAGATCGGTCCTTGCGCAATTTATATGGCAGAAGCACATCCATCAACTCCCTTCCTTATATTCCGAAAACGATGCATACCAACTAAACATTTATAGGTAAAAGCCGAACATTTTTATTTACTTAAACCAGATGGACATCATTCATCAGTACATCAAAATGCCGTAGTCTTCTATACTCGGCTATACTTCAAAAGATGACCAACATCTCCTCCAACAGTCATATACTTAGAGTCCATCGATCAGTGTTAGCGTCTAAAAGTTCCTTCCTTTGCTATCCTCCTCCTCGCGGTTATATCCAACCACTCGATCCATCTACTGGTGACAGTGGCAGTAGATGTATCTTATCTAGTCTGAAATGTTAGTCCCCAAACGGGGTGAGTACAACCACTCAACAGTAAAGATCCACCAAACTACACAATGCAACAAGCAAGACAATCAAGATATCACGAGTAAACCACATATCATTCATGCTATCAATCATACATCATCATGCAGTCGTGCATATATTACCATGCAGTCATGCATATCTTGCCATGCTATCGTGCATATACCACCATGCAGTCATGCATATCTCACCATGCCATCGTGCATATATCACCATGATTCATATCATCCATGCTATCAAGCATACATCACCATGAGATCCATTCACGCCTTCATGATCGCATTTTCAATATCAAATAGCATCAATTTACTTTCATAAGCATATCATGCATCATGCCATATGCATACACCCATGCACATGATTCAATTTCAATTTTTATCTTTCATAAGGATCTCATCATTTTTCATCTAGGGACCAATGTTTGCATCCCACAATTTATTGCTTGCACCCTACTTGGTATCGCAAGGGCCTCCGGCACACACTTCCAGGCATCCGGCACACACACTCGAGCATCTCGTATCCCAACTAGCATCACGAGGAATCCCCCCGGCACACACCTCCAGGGCTTCCGGTACACACATTCCGGGCATCCCGAAACTCCCGAGGACATCCGGCACACACACTTTGGGCATCCCAACACTCCCGGGGCATCGTCGGCTCACACCTCCGACGGTCTCGTTATTATCACAATATATAATCTCATATATGTCTCATTTTCATCATGGCATTTGATGCAACAAATTCAAAGATCTAAACCATCTTTTAATGTCACATGATATGCCAAACATCACCATATATGCAGCATATACAACCACTCAAGACATCATATTTCGTAGGGTAGTCCATTTATTCTTGAAAATACAGCAAATTTCGGATAAAGCAGAATGCACTTCTTTAATAAAAATTCTGGAAAAATAGTAAACGATCTCAATAAATTCTGAAAATTTAACACGATGTAAAAAAGATCCATAGAAATATATTTCTTGAAAAACACTATGTCAATAAAGTTTCACATTAATCACATAAATCCATACATCACAGCAAAAGAAATTCCAGTACCACTTTTGCACAGTTTCGGAAATAATTTTGATTAAACCCTTAAATGAACTCAGAAAATTCTGATATTTTAATATGTTATAATTAAGACATAGAAGTAAAAGTCCCATGAAGAAATCAAAATTTAATTTCTTCTTGATTAAAAGTTATAATTTTAATAACTCTTCCTATCTCTCGGTTCACAGTCCAGATTTATCCTTTTCAAAGAAAATTGTTTTCCCCCATCATTACTTGTCCTTTTATCCTCAAATTTTATTATGTTACTCTTCAATATGTCTTGTACAACTCTCATCAAGAATACAAGATCAAATTCGGACTAGATAATTGCACGAAATTCACAGAATCATAATAGATCATCATAACAGTTTCCAGATCTAGCTTCATCAAAGAAAAATGGTTTCATCCACCTATACTTGTCTGTTTCCTTTCAAATTTTGATATGTTATTCTCCAAGAAGTCTTTTACAACTTTCATCAAGAAGTCGAAGCCAAATGCCCACTAAAACATCGCATGCAACTCAAGAAATCAACAAAGGTCGGACTGTTTTTCCAGAAACAGAACACCAGGCTAGTACACAATTCCTATAACTTCGAAATTTCACACTTCATCCACATCCAAAATTCACCATTCATCACACACAAAACACAGCAAGCAAGGGATAGATCAATGGACTCTACTTGCCTCTAATCCAAGCAAAACACTGCAAGCACACGGCGGATCAAAGCGGCTCAACGGCGGCGAGCGGTGTCGACGGCGGCAGCGCACGTGCACGGCTGGAGGGGCGACCTCTTTCTTTTCCTTCTCACTCACGTTCGTTGCTTTCTCTCGCACTCACTGCTCTCTCTCTCTCACTGCCTTATTTCACTTGGTCCTTCTCTCTCTCACTCGCTTCCGTGCCCTTTTTGTTCTTTCAATTTCTTAATTAGTTCGATCAATGCATGCAGATTCGGTGGCGTTGATGGCCGAAGACAGCTGGGCGAGACGTGGAATTCGGCATGTCATTCGGTTGCCGACTCCCGCCCCCCCCCCCCCCCCCTTGCATGCACTGACGTGTCCATTGATGAGCGTCTCTCGGTCAATTATTTTCCATTTGTTGACCAGTGGACGTGACTCCTTCGTGGGCTATTCTTAATGGCCCTCTTTGCCGCTTGAAGACACGGTCGCCGCAGCTGTCCAAAGTTCCTTCTTCGCTGGCCACCGAGAAGGAAAACACGTGTCTTCATGGGGTCAACTAATTTCCTTTAGTTGACTGCCACATGTACATGCATGTGACCGAAATTCTTGCACGGGGAAGGGGCACTGATCAGTTTGCATGGGTCAAGGAATTACTTGCATTGATCGGCCAAATGGAAAAAGGAAGGTGCGGCCATGTGGGTTCTTCACAAGAAAATTCTCACGTAAATGCATGGCCGTGTATGACCGTGAAGGATCGTGCATGTAACAATTTTTCTCCAAAAATTAGTATTTTGGGCGTCGTGCAACGATAAAACGGGGGTCGAATGTGGTGCCGACGATGACGAATCCCAATAACAATCTCGTCAATTCGCGACATATCATTATTTTTCCGAGGTTGGCAAAAATGCGGATGCCACAATTCTCCCCTCCTTAGAGAATTTTGTCCTTGAAATTAGACATCACTTATGTCTCTGTAAATAAGTCATGGTACATTTCCTTCATCTCATTTTCACTTTCCCATGTGGCTTCCTCCACATCATGATGTCGCCATAATATCTTAACCAATGGAATTCTCTTGGTCCGAGAATTTGTTCCTTTCAATCCAGTACTTGCACAGGCTCTTCAATGTACCTCACTTTCTCATCCACTTTGATGGCTTCATGATCGAGTATGTGACCAGGATTCGGCTGGTACTTTTTCAGCATCGACACATGAAACACATCATGTAAATTTCCAATTTAGGGGGCAGCACCAAATGATAAGCTATATGTCCTATTCTTTCAAGTATCTCAAAAGGGCCAACAAATTTGGGGCTTAACTTACCCTTCGGATAGTCCACGCGAACTGCTAGGAAATGGGTAGACTTAGTCAAGCAATCTACTGTCACCTAGATAGAGTCGTGACCACTTGATGTCCTTGGTAATCCTTGCACAAAATCCATCGTCACATGGTCCCATTTCCATTCTGGTATATCTAACAGTCTCAATCTAACACACCATTTAGCCGAATTATTCCTATACCTTTGTCACAATCAATTCAAGCCTAGAACCATCAAAATCGACACTATTAACAACTCATCTGGTTCAGTCCAATAAAGACATTCACTACGTTTTCGCTGCAACATAGATTCAAGCCTAAAATATAGCATCATTCATTCGGTTCAAATATCGATAGTCCACCAAGACTTATTCAATTCAAAGATCGACAATCCACCAAAATAAAACTTGTCTAGTTTCCATCGAGTATATCTCATGTCTCACCCTAAAGGATCATTACTTGGACTAATCACTCATCAAATCCACAACTTGAACTTTCATCTTTTCACCTTGGAAAGACTAAAACCACAATTAATCATATCCACTAATTCCACAAAACCTTCTCAAACTAAGATCATCACCAAAATTAAAAGTTGACCATCATCAATTAAGCCTATTATTCCGACATATAAACCACAAATAATTTCATGTCTCATATGACCACTCAAACTCATGACTTCCAAGACCAATCTATACATACTAAATGCCTCCATGTAATGCATCAAGACTTCCAATGAGATCCTCTAATAGGAAGTCACTATTTAGCTCAAATGATCATAACTCAATCCTCAAATTTATAACTCACTCTCCATAATTCACTTCTTAAGCATTGTTTGTAGAACTACACTTAGATGCTGCACATGTTCTTCAGATCCTTTAGAATACATCAGGATATCATCAAATGAGGACAATCACAATTTGATCCAAATAAGGCTTAAATATCTTATTCATTAGATCCATGAATGCAGCTAAGGTATTCGTCAATCCAAATAGCATAACTAGGAACTCATAGTGTCCATAGTGAGTCCTAAATGCAGTCTTAGGAATGTCTTCTTTCTTGATCCTGAATCGATATCCTGATCTCAAGTCAAGTTTAGAAAAGACCGAACTTCCTTGCAGTTGGTCAAATAGGTCATCTAATTCAATTGCCTGTAGTCAAACGCATCGACCCGTCCTTCTTTTTCACAAACAAAAGTTCTACAAGCTTAACCATGTTTCCGCTGTGCCACTCTGATAGAATTATCCCAGAAACACTACCTTCCTAGTTCCGTTCATAGTTTAGTTCATTCATGCCCCCTTTTGTCATCCTAGAAGCCTGCCAAGAGTCGCTCCTTGTTCAGGTCCTCTGACCTCGGTGTCCACTCCCTGCCCTCATCGGATTGGTCGTTACAGGTACACCAAATTTCGCCTGGTTCGAACCCAAACTACACATCCATTGGAGGGTCTCGTTTCGATAGGGACTAACTTACAAAGATATTATCCGCTTTGGCCTATCCCATTCTTAGCCTCACGGTGTTATCCTTAGCGCACGAGTAAATACTATCTCAAGAGATCATTCATCCTAGTCCATTGCTTACGAAGTTAGTCCATTCCTATGATGTGGTCAAAGTTATACATAACTATCACTACTAAGTCCATTTCCAGGTCTCATTCCTTAAGGTTATCTCACACATCTCACATGCTAATGTAGATAACAACATGTCTTTCGATGATGTAGAAATATGAAGAGGCATATCTAAAGATTTGTTCATATTTCTCACAATCATCTATATTTTTAGAACACAAATGAATGCGTGCCGCTCATATCAAATAACGCATATACCTTCTTATCCCTTTATCAAAATCATACCTGAGATAACATTTTCGGAAGCTTCCGCTTCCTCTTGAGTGACCACATACAACCGTCCTTGCGCTGGTGGCCTCTAATGATTCTTTGGTAGGTTTGGTCCACCAGTACTTCGTTGTGCCTGTTGCACCGAGCCAACACTCAACTGTAACCTCTCTTGTGGACAATCTTTCTTAAAGTGACCTCTCTGCCCACAGCCAAAACATTTCAATCGATCATTACAGGGTCCTGGTCCATGTTGTCCACCACATCTCTGACAAATATTACTTTGGTAGGGTACTCTCCCTAGAACCGGGCCACTCTTGACTTTTCCAAAATTCCTAAAATTATTCCTCTTCCTAGATTCCTAGGGCTGACCTTGATTAGGATAAGGTCTCTTACCCCTTCGAACATCATTAAAGGTCATCTGCCTCTTAGATTCTGATTGCTCTCTCACTAACTCTTGCTCCACCAACTGTGCCATATCATAAATCTCATTATAATCCCTTAATTGTTTCAATAATCTTTTAGCTTTTTCCTCACGATCCTTAATCAATCTGGGAGCATACCTAGACAGTTCAGAAAATTTTGCCTCATACTGATCCACTGTCAGCTCCCTTTTGTTCCAACTGAATAAATTCAGTGATCTTCCTATCCTTAGCACAATCAGAGAAATGCTTCCTATTAAAAGCTCTAACAAACTCATCCCAGTTCACATCAGTACCTGGTGAAAAGATCGTATCCCTCGAAACTCTCCACCAAAACTTTGCATTTCCCTCCAGTTGGTACTCTGTCAAAACTATTTTCTCAGCATCACTACAGTCTAACAACTGGAAAATATGTTATATCCCCATCAATCCAATGTTCCGCCTCCTCAGGACTTCCCATTCCACTAAACTTAGGTGGTTTCAACTTCAAAAATTGTTCCACCAGTCCCTGAGGGCGACGTTCCACTCTTGGTTGTTGTTGCGCTTGTTTATCCATCATATTTTCAATATTGGCCAATGCCTACAGGATATCTTCCATTTGGGGTTCAGCCCTTGCAGCAGAGGCTTTAGCCGTCGATGGATGAGCACTTCCAGCTCACACCATAACTTTCCTACAGCTTCCAAGCATTTACCTCAGGAATAATTTGTAACTCAATATCTCTATTTACAACCAACTATAACTATATAAGTAACATAAACATGACCTAAAAGCAACTCATAATAACTACTAGGGATCTACGAGTGAATACCCATCACCCATTATTCAAAGTTACCCAATTATTCCAGTTAATATCCTATGGTGTACATTGTCATCATATTCCTCAATTTCCAAATGAGGCTCTTTATCACTCCACCTATAACCATTGCTCTGATACCATTAATTGTGACACCCCTCGACGGCCCCCGAACCATTAGGGTCACCACAGTTCGATTACAATTCTCTTGCTTGACCTGAAGGTCTATCAATCCTGGGGTTTACATCTTTTAGATCGATCCCTGCACAATTTATATGGCGGAAGCACATCCATCAACTCCCTTCCTTATATTCAGAAAACAATGCACACCAACTAAACATTTATAGGTAAAAGCTGAACACTTTTATTTACTTAAACCAAATGGACATCATTCATCGGTACATCAAAATACCGTAGTCTTCTTTACTCGGCTATACTTCAAAAGATGACCGACATCTCCTCCAACAGTCATATACTTAAAGTCCATCGATCAGTGTCGGCGTCTAAAAGTTCCTTCCTCTGCTATCCTCCTCCTCGCGGTCATATCCAACCACTCGATCCATCTACTGGTGACAGTGGCAACAGAGGTATCTTATCTAGTCTAAAATGTTAGTCCCCAAACGGGGTGAGTACAATCACTCAGTAGTAAAGATCTACCAAACTACACAATGCAACAAGCAAGACAATCAAGATATCACGAGTAAAGCACATATCATTCATGCTATCAAGCATACATCACCATGCAGTCGTGCACATATTACCATGCAGTCATGCATATCTTGCAATGCCATTGTGCATATACCACCATGCAGTCATGCATATCTCACCATGTCATCATGCATATATCACCATGATTCATATCATCCATGCTATCAAGCATACATCACCATGAGATTCATTCATGCCTTCATGATCGCATTTTCAATATCAAATAGCATCAATTTACTTTCATAAGCAGATCATGCATCATGCCATATGCATACACCCATGCATATGATTCAATTTCAATTCTTATCTTTCATAAGGATCTTATCATAGGACCAATGTTTGCATCCCACAATTTATCGCCCGCACCCTACTTGGCATCGCGAGGGCCTCCGGCACACACCTCCGGGCATCCGGCGCACACACACACACTCCGGGCATCTCATATCCCAACTAGCATCACGAGGAATCTCCCCAGCACACACCTCCAGGGCTTCTGGCACACATACTCCGGGCATCCCGAAACTCCCGAGGACATTCAGCACACACACTCCAGGCATCCCAACACTCTCGGGGTATCGTCGGCTCACACCTCCGACGGTCTTGTTATTATCACAATATATAATCTCATATATGTCTCATTTTCATCATGGCATTTGATGCAACAATATCAAAGATCTAAACCATCTTTTGATGTCACATGATATGCCAAACATCACCATATATGCAGCATATGTAACCACTCAAGACATCAATTTCGTAGGGCAGTCCATTTATTCTTGAAAATACAGCAAAATTTCGGATAAAGTAGAATGCACTTCTTTAATAAAAATCTGGAAAAATAGTAAACGATCTCAATAAATTCTGATAATTTAACACGATGTAAACAAGATCGAGAGGAAGATATTTCATGCGGAACACTATGTCAAGAAAGTTTCACATTAATCACATAAATCCATACATCACAGCAAAAGAAATTCCAGTACCACTTTTGCACAGTTTCGGAAATAATTTCGATTAAACCCTTAAATGAACTCCGAAAATTCTGAGATTTTAATATGTTATAACTGAGACATAGAGGTAAAAGTATCATGGAGAAATAGAAATTTAATTTTGTCTGGATTAAAATGTATAATTTTTATAACTCTTCCTATCTCTCGGTTCACTATCCAGATTTATCATTTTCAAAGAAAATTTTTTTCCCCTATCATTACTTGTCCGTTTATACTCAAATTTTAGTATGTTACTCCTCAAGATGTTTTCTACAACTCTCATCAAGAACACAAGATCAAATTCTGACTAAATAATTGCACGAAATTCACAGAATCACAATAGATCATCATAACAGTTTCCAGATCTAGCTTTATCAAAGAAAAATTCTTTCATTGACCTATATTTGTCCGATTCCTTTCAAATTTTGATATGTTATTCTCCAAGAAGTATTTTACAACTTTCATCAAGGAAGTCGAAGCCAAATTCCCACTAAAACATCGCATGCAACTCAAGAAATCAACAAAGGTCGGACTGTTTTTCCAAAAACAGAACACCAGGCTAGGAACACAACTCCTATAACTTCGAAATTTCACACTTCATCCACATCCAAAATTCACCATTCATCACACACAAAACACAGCAAGCAAGGGATAGATCAATGGACTCTACTTGCCTCTAATCCAAGCAAAACACAGCAAGCACACAGTGGGTCAAAGCGGCTCACGCGGCGAGTGGCGTCGACAGCGGCAGCGCACGTGCACGGCTGGAGGGGCGACCTCCTTCTTTTCCTTCTCACTGACGCTCGTTGCTTTCTCTTGCACTCACTGCTCTCTCTCTCTCTGCCTTATTTCACTTGGTCCTTCTCTCTCTCACTCGCTTCCGTGCCCTTTTTTGTTCTTTCAATTTCTTAATTAGTTCAGTCAATGCATGCATATTCGGTGGCGTTGATGGCCGAAGACAGCTGGGCGAGACGTGGACTTCGGCATGTCATTCGGTTGCCGACTCCCCCCCCCCCCCCTTGCATGCACTGACGTGTCCGTTGATGGGCGCCTCTCGGTCAATTATTTTCCATTTGTTGACCAGCGGACGTGACTCCTTCGTGGGCTATTCTTAATGGCCCTCTTTGCTGCTTGAAGACACGGTCGACGCAGCTGTCCAAAGTTCCTTCTTCGCTGGCCACCGAGAAGGAAAACACGTGCCTTCATGGGGTCAACTAATTTCCTTTAGTTGACTGCCACATGTACATGCATGTGACCGAAATTCTTGCACGAAGAAGGGGCACTGATTAGTTTGCATGGGTCAAGGAATTACTTGCGATTGATCGGCCAAATGGAAAAAGGAAGGTGCGGCCATGTGGGTTCTTCACAAGAAAATTCTCACGTAAATGCATGGCCGCATATGGCCGTGAATGATCGTGCATGTAACAATTTTTCTCCAAAAATTAGTATTTCGGGCATCAAGCAGCGATAAAACGGGGGTCAAATGTGGTGCCGACGATGACAAATCCCGATAACAATTTCGTCAATTCGCGACATATCATTATTTTTCCGAGGTCGGCAAAAATGCAGATGCCACAAAAGCCGCAGGCTTGGTAGTGTCAACTAGGGGGCGCCGGTTTGCGTCGAGGGCAATTGGACGATGCTCAGTCGGGAACGACCTTTTTTTCTTCTTCTCTCGCCCTCCTCGTTTTTCTCTTGGTCGTGCATCCAATTTTTTCTCTCTCTCCCTCTTCCTCTTTTGTAGTATTCCTCCCCAATTCGGCTTGCCAAACGTTCCAAGCGGAGGCCCTTCTCCCCCCAGTCTCTCGCGAGTTGACCAGTCCTTGGCCTGCACCGACGGTCCTCCCCTTGCTCTCTACTTTGCCACCAGTCTATCCTCTGCTCTGGACAGATCTGCAGCGTTGAGCTCTTCCCCGAATTTACAGCTTGACCTGTCACTTTTTCGTCCGTTCTTCCGTTCAACCGACGGTCGCTTTCGCCATCCCCGGTCCTTTGAAGGTGATGTCCTTTGTAGCGCGCGTGAATAGTAAGAGGGGAGGAAGGAGGGGCCGGGCTGGAGAAGAAATAAGGAGAATGGGCCTGGCCCGGGCGGGAAGGAAGGAGAGGAGAGGGGGAGTAGGCCGGGCCGGCTCCTTTTTAAATAATTTACTTTGTTATTTTGTTATTCTTTTATTATTTTCTTATTAATAAATTAGTAAAATTAGCAATATTGATGTAAATTATCCTAATGCCGACATGATGTGTAATCTAATGAAAATTCTTTTTGATAGAGTTGAGTCAATTCCTAATTTTCTATTGTGTTGTCGAAATTTAAATATCAACAATAGTTACACCAACCTATCAAGCTATAGAAAAATCTCTAATCATCTATTGACACATAAAAAAAACATGTAAGTCAAGCATATTTGATGATGAAAATTAGTATTATTATAACTCTTACAGCAATCCAATTACTTTTTACATTTTCCCTTGATTGATTGATAGTCAAAATCAACATATCTAACTCCCAATTCCAAGTCGACTACCTTTTATATTTGTTTTGGAACCACAATTGCAAATGTACTCTTTGATGCTAATCTTATTTAACCAAATACTTTCATGTGTTATTGGGAAAATCTCAAAATTTTTGCAATATTATTATCTCCTGATGAGTTTAATACATCTTTATATGGCTATAAATATGGTTATGAGTGCATGTCGAGTCTACATTGTTATATAGGAAGATAAAGTCTATATTTTTCTTGATGGGTTGGATGATCTTCTAAAAAACATACAGGCTGATGTGCTTCAAATTCAACCATTGCCTATGGTTGAATAAGTCTATGCTCATGTCCGAAGGGAGGATGTAAGATAAGTAGTTATGACACCAAGCATAAAATTTACACATGCTAATTCCATGGCCTCCAAAGGAATCAAGATGGAACCTCAGTGATCACTGATGCTCCAAATTTTTAAAATCGATTCTTCCTCTCTAGGAGGTGGATAGGTGAATACAACATCAAAGGCCAAGGCACAATTAGAAGAAGGCTTTACACAATATGGAAACATGAAGCATACTCGTAAAACTTGCTTTTAAGTTACATGGGTACCCAGAATTGTGGGAAAAAAACTCAAGGCACGGAAAGATGCTAATAGTGGGTTGGGACAAGTTTCTTTGGTAAATGTAGAACCTCACCTTATGTTTAATTCCACAAGTGGAATCGTCAGGTAATTCAACTATTCTCAATAATCAAGGTAATTGTGGTTATGCATTGCTTAGCTATAATCAAGATAATTATAGTAGATGGATTGTTGACTCGGGAGCAACTAACCATGTGACATTATGTTCAAATGATTTTGTCCAGATTACCAACCAAGACAAAGTAATGTTCCTAATGCTAATGAGCATACACCTTGTTACAGGAGCTAAGACTATCACTCTCTCACCCTCTTTCTCTTCATCCAATACTTTGTTGGTTCCATCCCTCTCAAATAAATTGATGTCTGTAAGCCAACCCATTGAAGAGCTAAATTGCGTTACTATAATCTATCCTACTTTTTGTCTTTTCATTGATATTCTCACAATGGAGATCAATGGGTGTGGTACTAAGAGAGGGGGTTATACTACATGGATGATTTTAGTCCCAGTCCAACAAATAACATGCAACACTCAACTAGTATTAAGGAGAGATAGATTTGGCTATGGCATCGTCGTTTGGGACATTCGTCATCACTTATATGAAGTACCTATGTCCCGATCTATTTTCCAACTAACATGATTCAGTTTTTAAATGTGAAAGTTGCATTTTGGCTAAAAGTCATAGTGTACCTTTCCCAATAAGCCTACAATAAAGTGATATTTCCTTTGCGTTAATTCATTTTGATGTTTGGGGACCCTCTCCAATTACTATTGTTTCCGGGAAGTTGTTGGTTTGTGATATTTGTTAATGATTGTACTCAAATGACTTGGTCATACTTGCTAAAGCACAAAGATGATGTGTTGGGTATGTTTCAAACTTTTCATTTTGTGATATTTGTTAATGATTGTACTCGAATGACTTGGTTATACTTGCTAAAGCACAAAGATGATGTGTTGGGTATGTTTCAAACTTTTCATGCTATGATTCAAACTCAATTTTTAGCTAAAACTCAAATTATTCGTTCTAACAATGGTGGAGAGTATGTTGATAAGGAATTTCAAAATTATTTCACGAATCATTGTCTTCTTCATGAAACCTCCAGTACTCAAACACCGCAATAGAATGGAGTTGTCGAATGGAAAAACAGACATATCTTAGAAACTACACGTGCATTATTGATTGGTACACTTGTACTAAATAGATATTAAGACAATGCTGTGGTCATGATAATATGTTTATTGAACCATATGCCTTCAAAGGTGCTGAATTTCAAGACTTCGTTATAGGTCATTTCCAATCATGTTACTCTACCATCTATTTTGCTTATTCCTCCTCAAGTTTTCGAATGTGTTGCTTTTATTCATCTCCCTTAAAATCAACATACTAAGCTTGACCCTTGTGCAATTCGTAGTGTTTTTTTTTTTTTTTTGGGTATGGCACACAAAAAAAGGGATATCGATGTTACAATCATGCTACTAGGCGTACCTATATCACCATGGAAATAACCTTCATGGAATCTAGAAGTTTTTTTTATCGTTATTAGCATCCAATTCTTCCTTTCGGGGGGAAATACTAGTTGAAAGGCAAAATTGGTGGTATTGTGTTGTATCGAAAGACACTCTAGTACAAACTGAAACTGGACAACTTGACAGCTTAATGAGTGAAAAAGTGGAGCAATGGTTAGTAAGGAGGATAGAATTGATATTGAGCAGGGGGTTGAGCAGGATGCTAGGCAAATAGTAAGAATTGACAATGATGGTACTACACAGATTGTTGAATCCCCTCACTCTTCAATGCCCAATGATCCGTCTCCTAAGAATATTCCTGAGGTAAGCTCTCCTACCACACCTTCTTCTCTCGATGACTCGGATGCCTTTGTTAGTTACCACTTACCTTTCAGGAATAATCATGGAAAGCCCCCAAAATTAGTAGTCAACGGATTTTGAGGAAAGTAGATCAAAATATCATATTGCAAATTATGTATCAGCTTGGAGATTATCAAAACCTCTCAAGGCATTTGAATACAATGTGTCTTCAGTCCATGTTCCCAATGGAATACAAGAAGCCTTAGCAAATCCGGAGTGGATTCAATCGATAAAAGAAGAAATGAAGGCACTAAAGAAAAATAAAACATGAAATCTTGTTCTATTACTAGTTGGAAAAAAGATGATTGGCTACAAATGGGTTTTCTCCCATTAAACATAAGGTGGACGGATCTATTGAACGATATAAGGGGATATACACAAACATTAACCATCAAGAGACTTTTTCCACCGGTGGCCAAATTGGTCATTGTCTCTTGCTGCAAATTTAGATTGGCCATTACACCAGTTCGATGTAAAGAATGCCTTTCTTCATTTTGACCTTGAGGAGGAGATTTATATGGATATTTCACCAAAGTACATTGTTTCCTAAAAAACATGGGTTGTGTGTAACTTGCAGCATTTGTTGTATGGTCTAAAATAATCACCTCGTGCATCATTTGGACAATTTAGCTTGGCTATGAAGAAGTATGGTTTTTACTAGAGTAACTTAGATCATACTCTATTCTTGGAAACACGAAAGGGAAAGGTAATGGCTTTAATAATCTACATGGATGCCATGATTATCATAGGGGATGGCGTGGAAGAGATCTCTAGACTCCAAAAGAGATGGGTGACAGAGTTTGAAGTGAAGAATCATGAGGGTCTCAAACACATGGCATAGACTATCAAGAGACTTTTATGGATTGATTGATTAAGAATGAAGGTCGTAGGACCTAAGGGCATGAACCCATATTTCCTTTGCATGTGATTTTTAAGTGGATGTTCTAGGATCGATGCATGTGCATGGGATAAACCAAATGGATATTACCCAAACCCTAATTCTAGGAGTCACTTGATTTTGACCACCACCTATGAACGTAAGGGACGGTCAAATATCAATGACTATAATTAATCAAATAGAGGTCATAGGACGGCTTGTAATACATGTAAATCAAAGGCCGATCATGAGGTTATGTTCGATTAGTTGAGTGCATTTGCCCAAATTCATTGTATTGATTGTTGAGTTCATGTGTTCATGTTGTATGTTGTATGATCCTATATGGTTGTAATGATATTAAAATAGAACTAGAGTAGGTCATCCAAGGTATGGAACTTTGATACATGATTTATGTGGCTCTAGGCTCTTAGCTAACTAAGGCGGTGTGATTCTCTCATGGTGTTAGTATTAATATGATAATTTATAGGGGATAAGTACACTAATGGTGTCACAAGTTCTGTACGACGCTCACTTTGGTGCCAAAAGTTTCCGCTGGATCACTTAAGTGCCAAAAATTTTGAAAAATGCTCAATTTGGTGCCAACTCCGATCTGGTTGGTCGGAAATCCGACATGGCATTTTTTTTATTAATATTTGAAGCTGACGTGGATCGCCGAAGAATACAATCAGCATGCAAACAACAAAACGATGCCCCAAATAAGAAACCCTAAATCCCCAAATTCGAGTAGAATCAGAAATTGAAAACCCTAAATCCCCAATTCGATCAATTCGAGTGCATACTTCGATTTTTTCTCAAAATTATCAGCTCGCTCTTGCAAATGAAGGGCAGAAGCTTCAGCAGCGGCTTACATTCCTATAAAAAAAAAACGAATTAGATGGTGAGTGTTACTGTTATTGTGGGTTACCGAGTCCGAGAAGAATATATGGGACTCGATTGAATCCCGAGAGAAGATTCCATGGGTGCGGCAGATATAAAGAAGGCTCGAAGTGCAAATATTTTAAATGGGTTGATAAGAAATTCTATGATCAAGCGACAGAGGTGATCATGGAGTTATTTGAAGGCCAAAATCAACCTCCACCTGTGTTAATGGACGAGTTGGAGGATGTCGACTCAATGCAAGCTCAAATGAAGGTTTTAACATCTCTGGTCGACCATTTGAAGAGAGAGGTTTCAAGGTTGAAAATTGAAAGAAACTTTTATTGAGCGTTGATTGTGTTCTTATTCTCTTGTGTAGTTTATTCAAATGTGAAGTAAGTAATAAGAAGAAGTTTGTGTGTCTATCATAGTCGAAGTTTGTATGCCTACCATTTTTGTATGAAGCAAAAGGTTTTGTTGTAATACATGATAGAAATGAAGGTTGGATTAGAATACATTAATTGTGAGCACTTCAGAAATGCAATGTTTGCTTGTTGCATTTTTTATTTGCCCTCTTGATTTGCTGATTTGTTGGTTTGCTACAACTGCAAACCATGGCGAAATGGAAGGTTGGAGTTGGATGCATTAGTTTTAAGCACTTTTTATTGTTTAGTTGTGTATTGGCAATGTTTTTTTTGGTTAGTTTTTACTTCAAATAGAATGATTGCTGCATTTTTATCGTTGTAATGATTTGCTGGTTTGCTGCAACTGCAAACCATGGCAAAATTAAGGGATTGTGGCAAATTAACGATTGACCATTTCAGTGCCAAAAGTTGTAAATAGTGATTGCTTGAGTGCTAAGTTTTTATAAAAGTGATCATTTAAGTGCCAGTCGCGATTACAAAGTGATCACTTCTATTGCACAAGTTGTAAATAGTGATCGCTTGAGTGCCAATTTCAAACTTACACCAGTCGTGGTGCATCATGCATCTTGTTCTTGCATCAGTTGGCTTACTGGTGCATCTTCTTGCAACACAACAGTCCTACAACGAGATGCACCAACACCCAAAACTGCATCTTATTCTAGCATATACAACCAGAATCCCACAGATAGCATTAACGCATCAACTGCATCCTATTCTAGCACATACAACCAGAATCCCACAGATAGCATCAACACATCAACGACTTCAACCAGCAACACTATATGCACACATTTAAATCTAAAAACAATAGTAACCTCATAAGAACATTACACCAACAGCAAAAATATATACAAAAAACAGCTATTGTCATTGATATTGATTGATTATTTACAAAAAAAAAAAGAAAAACATGAACTTCACTCCCTAACCACTGAAGGTTCAGCACCCTCTTAAAAAAAATAAAAAAACCAACGGCAATATGGAGACAGCAACTACCATCAGTGATATAATATCCAGCACCCTCCTAAAAAAAGAAAACATAAAAAGAGAGACTATGTCCAGCACCACATAAAAATAAACAGAAACTATGTCTAGCACCCTCCCATCAGTAGCATCACATAAAAAGACACCAAGTCCAGCACCCTCCCATTAGTCAATATGGACAACACCTTGATCTCCTTTTCATTTTCAGGCTTTGAATTGATTCATAATCCGAGCACTCTTTCGAACTGGATGTGTAGGTTCTTTAAGTAGGCGTTCTGTCACCTCTTTTTCCTTGTTTTTTACGGTGGCTATTCTTGTTCTAGCACATGTCATGTGTTGGTCCATATCATCACTATCACGCCCAATCGTTGGTTGAGATGGAACTGGTGCTGGGTTCTATTTGGATGGCTGTTTTGCAGCTATACCCACTGTCTTCTTCTTTGGAGCACTCTTCTTTAGATGCGCCCTTGATTCTTGAGTTGGCTCACCTTGAGAGAGAAGTACCTCTGAAGTTCTCCCAAGCTACAAAAACATAGCGATATCGTCAACCAAATGAATTGAAGTACACCAAATTAAATGCATGAGGCCTACAAATCTTACATTCAAAATAGTCATTCCAGTTCGTTCATCTGTGTAAATCCCATAACCATATTGCCTTAATCTTTTTCTAATAGCCCCTCTTGTTCGTTGTGGTGCATCATTTTCAACAGCAACAGATGGGGGAGCAGCCTCTACAACTTGTGCAGTTGCTCGTCTTCTCACCTGAGAAACACATAACAAATTTAAAATTCAGCCCATAAAAGACAAACATGGCGATGTACAACTTACATGAACTTTTTTTCTTCTTGTTTGCTCAACAATGGACTCAGTTGTTGTTGTTGTCCTACCTGTTCTAGTTCCTATCCCTACATTTGAGCCTACAATATGGCCTTTTTCTAGCCCTTTATAAGGCCTTACAAAAATGTACTATATTAGGATTATGACCAACTACAATGAATAATTAGACATCTACTCATTTTCATGGTGGAAACAAATGGAGAAAACTTATCAAATTACAAGTGCATGATAGAGGAAAAGCACAAGAGAAGCCAGTACACATGGTCAACCATCAAACTCTATCGAATAGGAAATGTAAAGTTACTGAGGTAAAGAGGATACTTACCTTACAACAGGGTTTTATGTTTGCCCTTCAGTAGGCATTACTGCAGGGCCTTTTGTCCTACTTTCACTAGGCCCAACAAGAAGCTATTAAGTAGGGCCTTCTGTCCTACCTTCAGCCATTACATCTTGCTGTTGATGCTGCTTTTCAGCTCACAACATTTCTTATTATGCCATTCCTTGTGGCAATATGAGCATTTCATCTTTGAGCCAGTCTTACTCATCCTCTGACTTGATGCCTCTTCCTGCTGCATTCTTCTTTTCTTTTTTGGCCTTTCAATTTGCTTTTTCAGTGGCAAAGGTAGATGGCTTTCATGATTTGTTGGCTCCCAAAATTTGCTACTTCTGATAGGTTGCATCATGAATTGGTATGAAGCAATGTATGAGCTTTTTTTGTACCAATCATGTAGATAATCATCTGGGTTTTCTTTCTTCATTTGAATAGCACAAATTGCATGGACACAGGGAATTCCATTCAGTTGCTAGGCTCGGCATGAACACTTTCTTCTATCTAGGTTGATAACATACTTATCCTAATTTTGAATAATCTTATATCCATTATCTCCATTTCAAACTAGATGGCAAAACCCACTAGCAGCAATGTTTGCATCCAATCTCTTTATAATCCTAAGGCCACAGTCTCTAGTCCATTTCGTAACCTCATCTCTTTGCCTATGCAGTTTACTCATCACCATCACTCGAATATCATCAAGCATGCTGATAATTGGTTTGCATCCGACCTCTAAAATTCTACCGTTGAAAGCTTCACTGAGGTTGTTATTAATGATATCGTATTTGAACTCTTCACTGAAGAATACCCGACATCAGTGCTAAGCTTCTGTCTAGAATAGTGCATCAAAACCTTCTTTTGTCAACTACAACAATTCTTGTTTGGCTAATTTGAAATCAGTCATGTTGATACTCTTTGCTATCTGCCAAAACTGCTTCTGGAGCCTATCTCCTTTGAAGTTCCTTGACCAGTTTGCATATATGTGCCTCGCACACATTCTATGCTTAGCATGTGGCATCAACTTAGTCAATGCAGGAATAAATCCCTACAAAAATTCAAACCAATAAATACAAGTCAGGAAAAATATGCAAATGATTAATATTAAAAGGGAGTGAATTAATTGACAATAAAATTACCTTCTGTTGGTCGCTCATGAATGTCCATCCTCCCCATCGGTTATCTTAAGGTCAGCCATTAAATTTTTGAGAAACTAGGACCAAATATCCCTCGTTCTCTATCTTCACCGCCGCCCAAGCTATCGGAAATATTTTATTATTGGCATCTCTCCCCACAGCAGCCAACAACTTCCCCTTACACAAACCCTTTAAAAAGCATCCATCAAATCCTATAACTCTTCTACAACTAGCCAAGAAGCCCCGTTTGCATGCATCAAAATAGACATAAAATCTATCAAATCTAAGCCCAAGATCAGAGAGTGGCCTCTCCACAACCTCTATATACACCATACTAGATAGGTTTTGAAACATGCATTCGCCAGTATAGTCTCATACCTGCGCATATTCTTCCTTATACCCACCCATCAATATTTTCATCACCCTCATCTTAGCTCTCTTGCATTGATTCCTTGACACATTGACCCCTGCTTGCTCCTTCACTAACTGTTGAAATTGAGAACTCTTGATCCCGAGCATTATTTTGATAGTGTTGAAAAAATACTTCGATAACCACACACTCATTACCCTTTTATTGTTAAAAATAATTAGACAAGTATGCTCCTCTTACAATGACCTAATCTGGAATGACCCATTCTTATTCAGCGTGCCATAGAATTTCCATGGACAATTAGGTTGTGAGCACTTAGCTCTCACAAATTCCTTCGTGTTTCTAATGAATTTAACACTCCTCTGTTCACCAATGGAGTTCTTCAACAGCTTCTTTGAACTGTTTGGCATCGTCAAATCTCATGCCCATAGACAAAATAGGTTTATCAACAATCGGATCATAGCAAGGGTACTTACTTTTTCTTTGACGAGCAGGTTCTTCATCATCATTGTCAAGCTCATTCTCCGAACTAGCAACTTTATCGCCGTAACTTTCTTCATCTTCACTTCTATTACCTTCGGCTGGAACTCCATCCCCATTTCTGGCTCGGGCCTCTTTGCTGAAGTGCAAGTTTTTTTTCAGAAATTCCCTTTGCTTTTGTCTTGATTGTGCTAGTTCATCATCATCTTCGTCACTTGGGAAATTTACTGAAGCAAAATATTCATCTTCCGATTCACTGGATAAAGCAAATTCCCATTCTAATCCAATTAAGTCTTCATTGCCCAAATCTTCACCCAAACTTTCAGGACATGTCACTGTTTGTTCATCTCTATCAATGTGAGTTCTCTCCCTTTCATCCCCGACCTGCTTACTCGCTTGAATAGGATCCCTCACTTCTCCTCTTTCAGTAGTGGTCTGCTCATCCCTATCCTCACCATCCTCATCATCATCCTCATCCTCACCATCATTATAATACTCTACATATACCTTAGCTTCGCCATGAAGATAATAGTAAATGATATCCTTAATACCATTATCGTCATTAAAAAATCTCAAGCTATCCTTCAATTCCTTCCCAGGAACACAGTAATGTAATTTTTGCACTTTGCATCGTAAAAAATACACCAAATTCCTCAGAAAATCAATATATGATGGCTTCCGAACATTGACATAAATAGTACATTCATTTCCACCAGTATATTCCCAATCATCAGTGCCAATAAGAAACTCTCCACCATAGCAAACAATGATGCCTACCTGATTTGCGTCCATGTCGATGCTACACCCAATGAAAAAAAAAAAAACAAATGTCATTACTTGTTGGGACTACATGACAGAATCAGCAACTTCACCTCTTCACATGGAGGTAACTATCATTTTGTTGTCAAGAAACAAATACAACTAATCTCCCCAATTCAGTGCTTTTAGAGAAATAAAAATAAACCGAATTGAATAAACAAAGTGAGGTCCCACCACCCCATTTTTCAATTCAATCACATTCGGTCATCCTATTTCCCCCATAGAAGCAGTCCAATTAATTAAATAAATTCGGTCCCACCACTATTTCTCCCTAAGTCAAGCCCCATTTTCCCCTCCACGCTCTATTTTTCTATTCAATCCCCACAAAAGAAAGGGAACGAACGACGAAACCCTCAAATTTTCTATTTGGTCCCCATGACTTTCCCCCTAAGTCGAGCCCTCAATTTGCCCTCCACACCCTAACTTGCCTGTCAAAATCCTAAATTTTTCAGTAAATTGACCCACGTAGAGAACATGATAAACTTGAGTGAGCGAGAGTTGAGGACATAGCCAGTGAACGAATGTGAACGACGATGCAACTACAGTGATGGCCGAGCAACAGCGGCCAAGCGACGGCGGGCAAGTGAACGACAGTGGATCAGCGAGCTACGGTCGGCAGCGTCGAGCGAGAACCCTCTACGAACACCGTTTTTTGGCCCACGTCGTTTTTTACCGTATTGAATCCACTATACGACGATCGTTTTGTAGGTAATCCACATGAAATGGTAAAACGATGTCATTTCTCATGAAGAAAAGGAAACGGTGTCGTTTTATGCCATCCATCGTGGACAATATTAAGAGTTGTCGATTTTTTTTTAAATATAAATGACACATAATCATTTTGGCCAGAATTTCTCGCCGTGGCACCAAAGTGATCGTTTTTTCTTTGATTTGGCACTTAAGTGATCTGGCGGAAACTTTTTGTACCAAAGTGAGGGCCGTACACAACTTATGGCACCAAAGTGAGGGTTGTACACAACTTATGGCACCATTAGTATACTTATCCCTAATTTATAGTATTATCGTGAATTGATCGATGCCATAAAAGATAAACGAATCATGATTCCATACTTCGAAATTCTTAGATAGAAGAATTTAAGTTTTTACACAATGAAATCATGGAAATTACTATTGTGCTTAAGAGAAAAAGGAACTTGCTAAATCTGGTCGTTCGGTTTCATCCATTCAATAAAATATATTGGCAATAACTTTATCTTTTTTTCTTTTCCATTTTGGTAGATGACATGTGTGCATCTATTTGATTTAATCACCTAACTTGATTTTAGGTTAATTTCGTGTAATCGAATTCACGATGTAGACTTGAGATCATTCGATGAAATTGAAAATAAATGGGGAGAATTTAACCAAGAGTTAGCAATTTTTTAAGTGTTGATAATAATAAAATAAAGAAATTGAACAGTTGATTGAGAATAACTAAAACTATTAATTTCTAATCATGCACAAATTTTATATATTTAGGTGTTTTGAGCAATGTAATTGGAAAATTTTTACTGTGGTGGATACTTCTCTATTTAACGAAAATTAAGTATTGCCTTCCTTACTCATCGGATAAGTGATTTTCTTTTTATTTATTTGAATTAATTGAATCCACAAGACCCTCATCAGTATCAATATACAAATACATCAGAAATCGGGAAAATCTTAAATAGGGACCCAAAGTATTATCTTTTTCTCAAAAGAAGACTTGAAATAAAATCTGTCTCAAATAAAAGATCAAAAGTGATCATTTAGTCTCAAAGAAGGACCTCACTTACCGGCCGATGAATATATGCATCTCTGATGCATATTCCGGTGGCCTGATAAGGGTAATTTCGTCCTTTTATTGTTTTTTTTTCCATTTTTGGTTGTCCTGTTCATCGTCTTCTTTGTGTCCCATTCATATTTTTCTTGCTCAAATCAAGAATACCGGACTTGGGGAAAGGCCAGCGAGCGTTGGCCATTGGTAAGGGCCGACAGGGGCTCAACGCCCATCACCGGCAGCGAGCGAGGGCTCGACGCCCTTCTCTGGTAGCAAGCAAGGGCATGCAGGCCGATCTTTGCCAGATCTGGCGAGGGTCGGCCTCGCCTAGGGCCAGCAAGGGCTTGACGCCCATCGCTGGCAGCGAGCGAGGGCCATCGAGCCCTCGCTGGCCATGGGGAGGGGGCCAGTCCAAATCGAGGCCCTACATGGAGGTGCTCGGGGCAAAAGGGGTAGCCGGAGAAGTCATTAATCTGGGAGCGGTGATGGGAGGAAGGGACGAAGAAGGTGACGTGGGTGTCCCAGTCATAGTCATGGCAGAAGATGAGATTGTCGGTGGAGTAGCGAGCGGAGGTGGGGGAGGTCGCCCTTCGCCGGCCTTGGGCAAGGCCGACTGTGGCACCCTTCGACGGCCCCCAATCCGTTAGGGTCACCATAGGTACTTGTCACTCATCCTACTACATACTAGTAAGGTAACTTTTTAATTAAAGTGAAACATAGTTCATAGGGGTTGATCAATAGAATACTTTTCCTTTTTTTTTTTTTGTAAAGGTCCCAGTGCAGTTTATCAACGGAAGCATAAACGCATCTCACCAATCCTCACTCCAATAACAATAATGCAATGCACACCACCTACACTCCAAATGAAAAGACAAAGCCGAGTCACTTTTATTTATATTTTCACAATGGATATTTCGGGTCGGTACAACAAAATGCCAAGATTTTAATTATACTTGGCTATAACTCAAAAGAGAACTCGACCCTACATCAAACATGTACACCCATCCATCAACAAGCGTCGGCTATCTCCAAAAAGTGTCAGCTCCCACTAGCTATACGTGCCATCACACCCAACTCGGTGCATCGGGCAGCGGCGATGGCAGCATCCCTAGCATCACTCCACCACGCTGGACATGAACAAACAAAAACTCCTGAATAACCAGGCCATCAGCAAGACCCACATCGTACATCACTAAGACACGGACTCGGACATACACCAGACCAGGCAAACTAACACAGGAATGCTCTGTGCACTCCATCTCAACATCAGATGGCAATCCATAATAGGTACCACGTGCAACTGGTAGCAAAGGCATCTTTCTAATCTGAAATGTTAATCCCCAAAATGAGTGAGTACAACCACTCAGCAATAAAAATCCACCAAACTACACAATGCGTCAAATAGAACAATCAAGGTATCAAGAATAAAACACATATCATTAATGCATTCAAGCATACCTCACCTTACAGCCATGCATATATCACCATACAACATGCATAAATCACCATGCACTTGTACTTATATCATCGAGTAGCCATGCATATCATCATGCAACGTGCATATACCACCATGCACTTATACATGTATCATCAAGCAGCTAAAACATATATCACCATGATTCATATCATCCATGCTATCAAACATACATCCATGCGCATGATTTAATTCTCGATCTTTATCTTTCAATTAGATCACATCATTTTTCTTTCCAGGGACCAATGTTTGCATCCCATAATTTATCGCTCGCATCCAACCTGGCATCACGAGGAACCTCCAGCACACATCTCCGGGCATTTGGCACACACACTCCGGGCATCTCGTACCCCAACTAGCATCACGAGGTATCTCCCCGGCACACACCTCCGGGCATCTCGAAACTCCCGAGGACATCTGACACACACACTCTGGGCATCCGGCACACACACTCCAGGCATCTCGAAACTCCCGAGGCATCGTCGGCTCACACCTCCGACGGTCTTGTTATTATCTCAATTTATATTTATACATGTATTTCAATTTTAACATGGCATTTGATGCAACAATATCAAAGTTCTTAACTAGCTTTTAATGTCATATAACATGCCATATGTCACCACATATGCAGCATAATCAACCACTCAAAACATTATATCACATGGAGCAATTTCATTTATTTTTGAAAATACAACAATTTCAGATAAAAACAGATTGCGCTCCTTTGGTCATAATTCTTGAAAATTTAGTAAACAGCCTTAATAAATTCTAAAAATTTGACATGTTATATACAAGATCTAGAGGAAAATATTCTATGAAGGACACCATATCAAAAGAATATCATACAATTCGGTACAGTCCACACATCACAGTCTTTATAATTTCGGAATATTGCCATACATAGTTTTATTCAAAAATTCAGTAAAAATTCTAAATCAATTCCAAAAATTCTGAAATTTTTATATGTTATATAAGAAATCCAGAAGTAAATATTTCATGAAGAACTCGAAACCAGATTCGTGATAGATTAAAATCTATAATAACCATAACCGTCTATAACCCTCGGCACCGAATTCCAGTTCTAATCGTTTTGAATAAAGATTGTTTCACCAACCTAAACTCATCCATTTCCTCTAGATTTTTATTATGTTACTCCTTAACATGTCATCTTCAACTTTCATTCAGAACACGAGAACAAATTTCAACCGGAGAATTTTATAAAATTCACAGAATCACACTAGGTCAGCATTACAATTTCCAGATCTAACTTCTCAAAGAAAAATAGTTTCACCGGTCTATACTTATTCATTTCTTCTGAAATTTTGATATGTTACTCTCCAAGAAGTTCTCTACAACTTTCATCAAAAAGTCGAAGTAAGATTCCAACTAAAAAATCACATGCAGCTCAAGAATTCATCAAAGGTCGGACTGCCTTTCTAGAAAACAGAATGCAAGGCTACCATATTTTCCTTAGAGCTTCAAATTTCTTCACTTCTACCACAACCAAAGTTTATCATCCCTTACAATACATATCACAGCAAGCAAATGGTAGGTTTTAGAACTCTAATTGCCTCTAATCCGAGCACAAAATAGCGAGCAAAGACGGCGGGGCAAGGCAGGACTCGACCGCTCGACGACGGCGACGAACAGCAGCGATCCGCCTCCCTCTTCCCCTTCTTCTCTCGCTTGCTCGCTCTCTCCCTTTCTCTCTTCTCTCTTTCTCTCGGACGGTCACTTTCTCTCTCTTTCCTCCTTTCTCTTCGTGCAACACCCCCCCTTGCTCAATCCGCCCCTTCTTCTTTCTTCCCCCTCATGATTAGCATGTAATCATTTCTTTGCATGCAGGTGACACTTGGTAAGTCCCCTAAGCCACTTGGTAATTGCCATGTAAGAGGATGGGCCTCTCATGGGCCGCCTCTCCTTTGTCGACAGCTCTACGGGCTTCATGGGCCGGGCCTCCTCCCCCTTGTTCGACGGCAGCTCCTTTCCTTTGAGCTTCGCGGGCCAGGCCAAAAGGGCCCAATGGTGGGGCTGATCTTGGGCCAATAAAATTCAACCCACTCTTCTAATTTTTCCCTTTAATCATCACCTAATTACCCATCATATATTTACCTAATTACACTTATTCACTTGGCCATAAAGCTTGCAACATAAATTAATAAATTTCAGCCTATAAACCACATAGCCAAGAATAGAATTTTCTTTCTTATCAAATAATTATCCATTAAAAGCTTCGCCATAAATCTTATTGCAAATTATGGATCAAATGATTACAATACAACTTGAAGATACTTCCATCACCTATTCATAGGCCTTAATGTATCTGGAGATCGCCATGAATTTTGGGATGCCACACCGACCCTCCCTAGATTTGGCGAGGGTGGCCTCGCCTGCAGTCGGCGAAGGCTCACCCACCTCACCGACCATTGATAAGGGTCGACAAGGGCTTGCAAGCCCTCGCCCGTAGCCAACGAGGGCTTGACGGCCCTCGTCGATCGCACCCAAGGCCACTGAGTCAGACTGTAAGTCTGGCCTCGGCTGTGGCCGGCAAGGGCTCAGCAGCCCTCGCCCACTACCGGCTATGGGCATCCAACCCTTGCCGGCCCTTGCTAATGGCTGAAGACACTTTAGGTCCTCTTTTGAAAAAAAGGCAGACACTTTGGGTCGGCCCAATAATAATCACAAATCGGAAAAATCAAGATTTCACATTCCCGCCTCGCCTCCTTGAGCGTGCCGTCCCTGAACCACCAGCTTCCCGCCGTCGGGCACCACCTCCGGCAGGGGAGCGCGCGCTGCTCTCCTTCTCGCCGCCGCTGTGTCTCGACCTCCATCGCCGCCCTCCTCTTCCCCGAGCGCCACCCGACTCGACCGCTGTCCGATTCTTGGGTTTTTTGGCGGTGGATTCGCGGCTCGACTCCCGCCTGTTTCAGACCCCCTCCATCTACGGTCGACGAGCTCGTTTTCTTTTCGAGTTGAGAGGAGGAGGAGTAGAAGAAGGCGATGAGGGAGAGAAAGGTGGTGAAAAAGTATTACCCGCCGGATTTCGACCCTTCGAAGTTGCCCAGGCTTTGGAAGTCCAAGAATCGGCAGATTAAGGTTCGGATGATTCTTCCGATGAGCATCCGATGCAACACCTGGGGGAATTACATTTACAAGGGCAACAAGTTCAATTCCAGGAAGGAGGACGTCGTCGGCGAGGTCAGTTGCACACCTTCGATTCTGTTTCCCAATTCCAAGTCGTCGAGTTTGTTTTTTGTTTTCACGAGCAGACGGATCTGGGTATCCGGATATTGATGTTTTACTTTAAATGTACCCATTGCTCTGCTGAGCTCACCATCAAAACTGATCCACGCAATTCTGATTACCTCATGGAATCAGGGGCCACGAGAACTTTTGAGCCCTAGAGTCTGCAGGATGAGGTAAAAGATCTTGTCTTTTGAATTTTCTGTTTATTTTTAATTAAAAAAAAGTATGTTGATCTTTGGGAAGTGTGTGATTCGGGCCTCTTCATTTGGGTCTGGGAAGGCGGTGGAGGGTGAGAAAAGAAAAAGGGAGACTGAAGAGATGCATTATCGCATCAAGTACTTGGAAAATGAAACTTTAGATTCCAGGAGGGAGATGGACACTCTGGCAGCGCTTCATGAAATGCAATCTGTGAATGTGAGTTTCTTGATTTGAATATGTATTTGTACAGATATCGATATATGGTAATTGATTTCCTTGTTTTTCTGTTGCTTAGAACTTTTTATATTCTTGTGGTGCTAACGGGTTGGCATTATTTTTTCCAGTCTGGGCGTGCAACTGTGAGCACAGATGCAATGCTGCAGGGCTTACAACGTACATCTGCTGCAAAGGTATGAGTTGTTTCCCATCTGCTTTAAAATAGCATTCTGAATAAAGTGAGGAGGGTCAAAGCTCTGGCCGCTGTCACTACATAGAATTCATTGCTCTTCTTACTTCGACTTTGACCTGATTGTTGGATTATCCCTGACTTTGTTGGTATGACGGGAAGGGAAATTGGAGGGAGAGGATGATGTGGTTACTAAATCAATAGTATTCCACATTAGTATTCTTTCTACATTTCATTGAACTTTGTTTTCATTCTTTGCATTTAAACTTATTGCTTCCCTGAAACTTTCTTGTAGACATCCAAAAATTTCGTCGGTAGGATTGAACATGAAGATTTGACTCAACCTTATGCTAGTAATGATGAATCACTGGACAATACTCTCAAGATTAGTAATGCTCTAATTGTCAGCATATTTGCTTCCCCGTCAATCTTTAAGGGTGTGAATTTGTTGAGAACAGTCTCGAATGTGTTGTGCATAACTTCTGGTTGAACTGGTCATGTGCTCAATAAGGTGCTTATGTAGCAGTTTATAAAATGTAAATGGTACTTTAATCTACATATAATCTTAGTTATATCTAAAAGTTTGAGCTCGTTTGAAGATACTATATTGCAAATTCTTTGTTTTTGTGATAATTGATCCCTGTTTCAGTATGGAATACGTTTACAATTGTCTTGCTTCACTTACATTAGATGTATATGCATTGACAATGTGATCTGTAAATATACGGCTTTCTTTTGGGTTGATCACCTGTTGCTTAAGATACTTTTCTGACCTTACTTCTGAACAAGACTCCCTAGATAAAGCTTCTTTGTCCATATTTCTCGGCAATTTTTTTTAGGGTTTTTCAAATAAGAGGATTACATTGTGTGATATTGCTTTCTATGTTCAGATGTTGTCTTGCATTCCATTACTTAATAGAGTTCTTTGGGCGTAGGTTCTGGCTATAGAATTACTTTTCTCTCTCTGATTTTCACAGGTGTTGTCACTATGTCAATTATATGCCACCTTGATGCATAAGTTTGGAAAAATGTGGCATTTGTAGTTCGTAGTTATGCATGACACTTGCTAAGTTTTCATTTCTAGATGTCTAGCTTTACTGGGCTTACTGGCTCCAGGGACTACTGGGAAGCCAAAAGGAGTTGCCATAAGCCATTCAGCATTGTTCATACAATCTATGGCAAAAATAACCATATGTGGTTACAGTGAGAATGATGTATGCCCTTTCCAAGTTTCTTCTCTTTTATTGTCTTCATGCTTGTTTAGCAACCGGAAATTCTATGATCATTGTCAAGATAAGTCTCAAGTGATTGTTTCCATATTTGGAAGGTCCACAGGCAATTGGAGTCAGAGTAATATGACAAGTGAATTTCTTTTTATTCAATTTTTGCGGGTTTATTTGCATACTGCTCATTTGTGCCACATTGGGGATCTCTCATCGGCCATGGCCATGTTAATGGCTGGAGCTTGCCATGTCTTGATGCCCAAGTTCGAAGCTAAAACAGCCATTGAGGTTATAGAGAAACAATGACGTCACTGCTTTGATCACTGTTCTGGCCATGGTCGCTGATCTAATATCCTTTCTCAGGTTATCCACAAAGAGTGATCTTTAACGAGCAATGTATATATTAAATATAATGTGTAGAGAGCATCGGCCATTACATTATCTAAGTTCCAAGTTATGCTTTTCGAGGGGTACTTCTGCTTAATTCCTAGTTTCCTCAGGGAGAAGGGACCATGGAAAGGAAGAGACTGTGTCAAAAAGATATTAAATGGTGGAGGAAGTTTGTCAACTGATCTTATCAAAGAAGCTGGCAACTTCTTCCCAAGAGCTAAGATTCTCTTGGCCTATGGTGTGCATCCTCTAAACCATAATGCTCTAATTGTACAACGTCAACGCTAGTTGGAGTAGAACCTGCTAGCAAAGTGCATTGAACTTCTTTCCTCATCATACTATTTTTTCTCCTTTGTTTTCTCAATATGCAGGAATGACAGAGACTTGTTCTTCACTAACGTTTTCATGACTCTCTATGACCCACATTTTTCGTTTTCCTTACCAGCCCCTTCATTTTCATGTCGGAACAGATCTCAGTTTAGTTCAAACACCACGAGGCATTTGTGTCGGCAAACCTGCCCCACGTGTTGAATTGAAGACAGATGGTGATGATTCAATTGGCATTGGGAAAATTCTAACCAGATGTCCACATTTGATGATTGGATACTGGCATCAAGTTCGGTCATCAGTCTCTAACAGTCATTCATGGTTTGACACTGGTGATGTTGGTTTCACTGATGAGCATGGTCAGGCGTGGCTCATTGGTCCAGAAAGTGGTCAGATCAAGACTGGGGGAGAAAATGTTTACCTGAAGAGGTAATAGAATTTATCATGTATGAATTGGCTTAAAAATGATTTTTTTTTTTTCCTTTGACCAAGCATAGATATCTGATAGGTAGAGGCAAATATTGAACCTTTTTATTTTTCTATGTTTTCAATGATGAACCTGTTTATTTTCTCAAAATCATGGTTAACTACCGTGAAAAGATGTACGAGAAGCTCATTTTCCTGGGACGTGTTCTTGTTTCACAGCATAGGTAGAGGCAATACTGTTCCAACATCCAGGAGTAGCTGGAATCGTCATTGTAGGAATTCCTGAAGCTCGCCTGACTGAGATGGTTGTTGGGTCTATTCGTGTGAAAGAACTGGCTTTGGTCTGATAAAAGCCATGAACTTCGAGATGAAAAAGAAGAACGTTTGTTGTCTGATGAAATTCTTCGACAGTACTACAGATACAGGAACTTAACAGGGTATTGCTCTTTCAAATATCCAGCTACTTTGATCCTAAACTCTCTCTCTCTCTCTCTCTCTCTCAAACACACAACCCATGCACACGGTCACGTGAACTTCTAGGCGTATTTTGATTGTTTAATGTTTTATCCATCATTATCGATCTTAACCAAAATAATATATCATTAATTTCTTTGCAGGTTTAAGATACCAAAAACTTTCATTCCTTGGAAGAAGCCTTTGCCGACTACTACGACAGGAAAAATACGAAGGGATGAAGTTCGCCTGGAAGTTGTTTCTCATGTTCGGTTCATACAAAGCAATTTATGACTGCTGACATTGTGACTTCCTAGTTGAATGATGAAATATGAAATGTGAAATAGGATTTTGCATCAGCCGTGAAATTTAGGAAGAAAGATGGCGGAGAATTAAGGTTTTCTGTTCGAGGGCTTTGAAAGAGCCGATAAGCTCGAAATCACCTCTACAGCTATTACCAGAACCCTCTAAAACCAAAGAGCCGCTTAACACAAATACCTCATCAGACACCAAAACAAGATGCTGTTAAAGGTCTCTTAGTTCTCTCAAAACACAAAAAAAGCAAGCTTGAAGATACAGGATATGCTAAACTTGGTCTTCAAGAGAACGAGCCGGTTCAACTTTAGCTATGTAGTCATATCCACTCGTGCAATATTTATTACACACACATTTGACACACCTCCTCGCTTTTTGATGGAAAATCGCCATCAGTCTTGAGCATTCCCTGTACAAAGGAAAATTAGCCAAAAGGAAATGACCCTAAGTCCCTAGAGGATATAAACAGAGAGATGAAAGATATAAGAAACAATAGATTGAAGTCTCTCGCTACTTACAAGATTTGTCAGGCACTACAATTGGTTAAATTATACTGCATGGTTTACACCCTTTAATAGCGGTATGGGCAGTGTTACTTGCAGCGGCAACCGATACTGAAGGTCGAAATGTGAGCGTCTCATGCTAAACTAGGCAAAAATCAATGAAGAAAAAGGACAAGTGCTTAATCTGGTTGGAGGTACAAATAAACACCCAAATCAAATCGTGTTTGATACTAATGAAATAAGATCAAGGAAAAATTCCAAGTAAGGGCCTCTTATTTTCTCAAATAAGGGCTTAAAGTGGATTTTATTTCGAATAAAATCCTGAAGTGATTATATCAGTCTTAGAGAAGGGGGTTGAAGTGATTATAACTATTTCAAATAAGGGCATAATCTCTCTTATCTTTGGGGAGGGCTAGTAGGCCCTCACCCAAACTTCAGCAACCCTATCAACCATCGTCGCTGCCCCACTGGCGATGGGGTGGTAGCCATAGGGGAAGGTTGCCTTCTCGTTTGTGTTTTTCCCTTCTTTTTTTCTTTTTCTTTTTTAGTTTTAGTTTTATTTAGTTTTCTACGAAAAAATAAAGAAAAAAGGAAAAAAATTAAAGACAAAATTATCCTTCATAGTTGGTGAGTTCAAGTATTTATTTGAGACTGATATGGTTACTTCAGATCCTTTATTTAAAACAATGTCCATTTTGGGCCCTTATTTGAAAAAATGAAGGCACTTCGGACCCTTATTTGAAATAATGTTCATTTTACGTTCTTATTTGAAAAAATGATGATAACTCAAACCTTTATTTGGAATTCTCCCTAAGATCAATTTATTTTGAAAAAAAAACCAATTCATAACAACATCAAATAACATTAATAAAACCAAGTCCATTCTCATCAGATTTAGTTTCCTTAAGAAACTTCCACATAAATGTGGATGAAGTCGCAATTGACAAGTCATATTCTATAGTGTTCAATATCAATTCCTCGTGCATAATGCTAAAGGACGAAGAGAGTTATGTAAGAAAAGAAAAGTTAATAGAGAAATAAAAACAGAAGCAAAATGAGGAATGGCCTACCATTTCTAGAATCTCCTGTACAGAGCACGACATCTCCACAAGGCACAATGTAAGTGCCAATTTGGAAAACAAATCGACACAAAAGATGGATCATCTTATTCCAACATACTTAACAGCCAATTGTAGGCCGGCTACTCTAACCAAATTCGCTTTCCACTTTTCCACTGGATGAACAGCCAAGTAGGAGTAGAAAAGATTGCTAGATATAGAGCCTCGGTTGGGAACTCAAACACCTCGTGTGCCTAATTATGCGACCAACATCACTCTTTCCCGCCGAATCCCATCTTTCCTTTGTGATTTCAATTATCTAATGGAATCCCTTTAATTTTTTTTCCTCCTTTGAATATTTACGTACATTCAAGTATTTGTTAAATTGTTTTACACTTCACTAGGATGAGAAAGGGTTAGAATCATGATCCACGTCGGTTTTTAACTATAATGGAGTGCCTAAGCTAAGCCTTTCTCGAGATCGATGGAGTGCCTAAGCTATGCTTTTCTTAGGATCGATCACTTGCTCACCTGAATCGTAAAGAGAGAACGTTTAAAGAGAGTAACTTTGTGAGAGAATGCTTTCTAGAGTAGAAATATTTAGATGGATACAAATGAGAGGGAATGCTCCCATATTAATATAAAAAACTCATTCAACCTTTACTGACTATAGATCTAATGGATGAGATTACATCTCCCCATCTACCAACTACCGACATTTATGCTGAGAATGCTCTAGAACTCGGGACAATTACTATATCGCTAGTCCTAGGGAATGTTTCAAGGACCCTAGGTGACTTGACCTGGTCTTCTTGGATCACACATGGTCCTTCGATTACAGGAAACCTCACAACCGTGACACAACAAAGACTTTTATGAAATAAAAAACTTGGGACCTCTAAACCAAGTTCTCTCGATTCGACTAACGGTATTTTTTCCCGCCAAATCCCTCCTTTCTTTTGTGATTTCAATTGTTCAATCAAGATCCCTTTAATTGTTTTTCCTGTTGGAAATTTCCTATAATACGGATTTATATTAATTAATTGATTTTCTATTTTAAATAATCGGGTTATTGAATATTTCAATATTTGTTAAATCCTCGAGTGATCTTATTACATTGGGTTTTGGCATCTATTAATAGGGTTAATACCCTAAAAAACCCCAAACTGATACACATGTGACAAATTTACCCCAAACTATTTTTTTGACAACCAAAAACCCCAAACTGGTATACCTTTGACAAATTTATCCCAAACTGGTACACTTGTGATAAATTTACCCTCTGTTAGTATTCGTTAAATTTTACTGTCAAATTATTAAGTTAAATAATACTTAAAAATTGACCGGTATACCAATTTGGGATTTTACGCTTCGTTTGTCACAGTTTACAATTTTTGTGATTTTTTTTGTGATATTAATCTAATTTAACAGTGTATATTTGTCACAAATTTACCAATTTTGGGTTTTTTGTGATCGAATAAATTAGTTTGGGGTAAATTTGTCATAAATGTACCAGTTTATGATTTTTTATGGTCAGTCGGAGTAAATTTGTCACAGATGTATTAGTTTGGGGTTTTTCATGGTAAAAAAAATAGTTTTGGGTAAATTTATCACAGGTGTACCAGTTTGGGGTTTTTCAGGGTATTAACCCCTATTAATAATGAGCCTAGTTAAGTAGCAAAGTGCAGGCACCATATTTAACTGAAGCTTATAATGGGAGGGGTGATTAGGGTTTGTTAGGCTCCCTCTCTAACCTATAAAATTATAGGTTATATTTATCAGATTAAAAGTTGTTATATTGAAATATGTCATAGAGAAGAAGATTTGACATTCCAATAGATCTTTGGTATTAGGGTGATTTATTTTTCTTTAAGTGTAGCAATGGCTCAAACAGATTCATTTTAATTCTGCTATACTTATTGATTTCAGTGTTTTACAGTCATATACGGATCTGATTGTTCTTGATTAATCAATAAATTATGTGAATAATTTTCCACATTTCCTCCTTTGAATATTTACATACATTGAAGTGTTTATGAAATTGTTTTCCCCTTCACTAGGATGAGAAAAGGTTAGAATCAAAATCCCTTGTCCTTTAAATCGATTTAACTAAGTCGAACAACGCATGCACTTAGAATTTTCTAAGCGCAAAACAACTGAAATTTTTAACAAAGTATGAATCTCAGCACATAGGTTCGCACATAATTTTTAACAATTTTTTGAAATATTAATTATATTTAAATTTTCACGGGATAGTAAAAAGTCAATCTTTACCTCATGATTTTGGTAAAGAAAGTATCAAATTCTTTTCTAATGGAAGATAATTATACCAACCATCCGTTTTTGAGGAAATAATAAATAAAAAAATAATACTTACGGTCTCTGACATACAAAGAAGAGGAAGACAAAATATATTTTCACCTTCATTTCAAAGGCCACACTAGCCTATGTGGAGTCAGACTCTTTTCCTTCCTAGCTGAATATTTTTAACTTTGTCAAGGCGAATTGGAAGTTGTAATATGACGTAGTTCAATTGTTTCTTTATGTATAAGAAGGCTAACCGAAACATCCTTCTAGGAAGATTAATTTTCTTGATTTTTTTTTTTTTTGAGAAAAAAATAACTGAGAACCCTAAACTATGCCCACTAAAACACATTTATTTCAAATATTTTTTAATGACACAAAAAACCTCGAACTTGTACAATACATTTATCTCAAACTTTCTTTTTGTGGCACAAAAAATCTTCAATTTGTATTCATGTGATATATTTATCCCAAAATTTAAGATAAATGTATTACACAGATATAAGTTTATGATTTTTTGTGTCCAAGTTTGAGATTTTTTTTTATATCATAAAATAAGTTTCGAATAAATGTATCACACATGTAAAATTTGGGGTTTTCGATGTCATAAAAAAATGTTTGGGGTAAATGTGCCGCAATGGGCATAGTTAGAATCTTTTTTATGACTTTTTCCCTTTTTCAAAAAATCATATAGTGGTAATGAACTTTTTTCAACATTACACGAGATACATAAAAAATAAAAAAAAAACAGATATATATCTAAGTTCTCAATGATAAAAGTATATAAAGGGTGCTATAAGGTATTACGTGGTGAGCATTTTATAACTTCACCATACAAAAAATTGAGTTACACCACATTCATGTGTATTTTTACGCCGTGCAATAAGAGAATACGCAAATGATAAGCATAATTGAGCGGATAAATAAATGTTAAAACAATCCCTAAAATAAGTTTGAACAATACATACAACAATCTAGTGGAAACAAATCAATAGGTATGCAATGGTTTATGAGACACATGTTATGTGAGTATGTGCACTTTTCTCATTTAAAAAAAAAAATGGACTCTCTCTCTCTCCCTCTCTCAAATACGGTGATACCCCTCAATTAAATCCCTCATTATAGAGCTAATTAGGTCTCAATAAATGGATGCAAAAAATTGCCAAAAAATATCCCCTATTTTTTTCTTTGATATAATAACCCACTTTGAAATATATTTCTATTTCAACAAAAAACAAAATATCTCTACCCATCTTAGATCTTTTTTCTGAAAATGATTTTGAAGGTGCCAAATTTTCAGATTTGTTATTTATTTTAGCGTCTGTTAGTGAGCAATTGAGCATGTCATGGGGTTCACTATCTATCAAATATTACAAGCGAACCCGGTGTTTATGTTAATTACTAATTGATGACCCGATGCATGAATTTAATAATGTAATTATTAAATTTGAGGAGGTTTTTATCGTTGATAAACACTCCTTAAATTTCATTCAGTAACAATGAAGGAGCACGTGAGATGGACTTCGGAACACAAAAGATACCAAGGGTTTGTAAGGGAATTTCGAATTTGGGTCTTAACGATTTAATCAGCCACACTGTTAGATGATTCTCATATGATTTTCACTCAGAACAAAGTCAGGTGTATCATCAATTGAAATGAGAATTGTATGATTTTATGAGACCACTACTATATATTTTGAAAATTTAAGTCTTTGGACAAATGCCGGGTTTACTTTTTAAATATTCTAATGAATATAATGTTTGAGAAAGTTGGGGGACGCATTATTGCTTATTTATTTATCCAATAGTATAAATTCTGCAATTAGTGAGTATAATTTGTAGGCTTGGATAGATATCAAGAATGGGAGAAGAACAACGTAAATGCTGTAACTTTTGTATGGCACTCACCTTATTACCATAACTCTTCTTTCCCTTATTGAAGTATCACATCGGAATAAAATCAATCATTTGAATGTTATTTCCGAAAAATTATTCGACATGGATTTTTTGAATTTTTTTTATTTTTTTTGTTTTTATTTTCCCTTTTTTCTTAGAGTTGTTGAGGGTTGCTGCAAAACCCTCCCCTAGATTTATTTTTATGTCATTGCTAAATTACCCTAATGAATTGTAACTTTTTTTGGCGCATGTAATACTTATATGTAAATTATATGTTCTTAGCTTTTCTTTAGAGGCCTTTCTTTTCCATTGATTGTTGTAAATTTTCTAGTTTCCACCGTTCGTAATATTTTCTTTTTAAAGTAATATACCTAAGTTAATAATAAGTTTATTTCGTACCATTGTTAATAAAATACTTAGTTTATAATGTAAGCTGAAACAACTTGGTGCTCGTAACTTTTCTTTAACATCGGTTAGCCATGACAAAAAAGCTTACAAAGCAAATTTGATGGATCATTTTTTTAATGAAATAATTAATCGCTATAATTTATATTTAAATATTTTTTTGGTCGATGAAATTTTTTTAATCCATTTATGTTTATAAGCAACATAGGTAACTATTTATAAAAAATTATTTTTTAAATTATTGATTTTCTGAAGCCTAGGAGTTCCTTTCATGTCATGGGAATTAGGACAAGGGGTACGCGACTCTCCGTAAGATGCGACAACGATGTTCCACGTAACGTTGTCTTGGCTTTGTCCTATGTCGTGGTCGTGGAAGCTTTTCTTCTTAATATCCACGAGCAAGGCCAATCCACGCATGACACGTCTCCCACGCTTTTCTTCAACACTGACGCAAGACCTGCCTCCCCGAATTTGCCTTCCGACTCCGAGCGGTCGTCTCGCATCGCCACCGCGAGGCGGAATTCTCCGGTCGCCGTCGCCGGCGGCCGCCGAATGGCCGAAACCCAGTTCGTGGAAGCCGTTTCTGGGCTCGCTCGTGATCTGCTTCGAAGTCTCTGCGTAAAACAGGTCCAAATTTTCCATTTTCGGCTTGCGTAGATATTGTTGTGCCTTTGTCCCA